>NC_090928.1:1132250055-1132505055 GCF_040938575.1 Ambystoma mexicanum
AGAGAGTTAGAGGTAGCTGAGCGAAGGCCTCGAGAAGGAAGGTATAGAAGAGAGAGTTGGATGTAGTGTGGGCCCTGGCCCGAGAAAGCCCTGTGGACGATGCAGAGGGTCTTAAATTTGATCCTTGCTGCCACTGGGAGCCAGTGGAGAGATTTCAGGTGGACTATGCAGAGGGTCTTAAACTTGATCCTTGCTGCCACTGGGAGCCAGTGGAGAGATTTCAAGGCTGGAGAGATATTTTCCCTGGGCTTGAGGCCAAGGATAAGTCTCATAGTTCTGTTCTGGATTAATTGCAGAGAGTAGAGGAAGGCAGATTGAGAAAGCGGCTGTTGCAGTAGTCCAGCCTAGAGAGAACCAGGGCTCTGGAGACAGTGAGCTTCTGGGGGAAATTAAGAAAAGGAGACATACCTCTGAGGAGGTGCAGCTGGTAGTGGGCCTTCCTGGCATTGTCAGTGATGTGAGGAGAGAGTGGAATCAAAGATGACACCAAGGTTTTTTGCCTCACAGGAAGGTGAAGGAAGAGGGCCCAAGGACTGTGGCCATAGTGAGAGAGGGAAAGCGGGAGCAGGGGTCCCAATGAGAAGGATCTCCATCTTCTTGGCATTAAGGCAACGATCATTGGAGGTGCACCAATCCTGAATCGCAGATAGATAGTCAGGAATGAGCGAGAGAGGAGAGGAGACTGAGGGGAGCCTGAAAGAGGGCTGAGTATCATCTGCATAACACTGAAAGTTAGAGTAGAAGGTAGAGATCAAGTGGGCCAAAGGGGCCAGGTAGACATTGAAGGGCCAGGGTGAGAGGATAGAGCCCTGGGGAACACCACATGTGGAGAGAGAGGTGATGGAGAGAAAGGACACAAGTTGGACCTGGGAAGGTCAGTCCAGGAGGAAGGAGGTCAACCACTTCAGGGCCTGATCCATGATGTGCAAGTTATCACGGAGTCGATTGATCATGATGGCGTGATTGACTGTTTTAAAAGCAGATGAAAGGTCAAGGAGGATGAGGACAGAAGGAAGTCTGGAATAGAGAGCAGATCTACACAGGTGTTCAGGAGAGCAGTTTCCATGCCTCTGGCTTCTCTGAAGCCAGACCGATGGTCATAGAGACAACCAACAGATTTAGTGTGAAGAGTAAGCTGGGAGATGGCCAGCTTTTTCAGGAGTTTGCCAAGGAAAGGAGTGATATAGATCGGGCAATAGGATAGTTTGTCAGACAGGTAGGGCGGCAGAAGGGTTTTTAAGGAGGGGATGCACAAGGAAGTGCTTCAGGAGAGAGCGGAATGATCCAGTGGCAAAAGAGTGATTGCAGAAATCGGCCAAGGCTGGGGCGAGGGTGTCAATGTGGTTCTTGATGGTTCTGGATAAGCAGGGGAGCACATGTTTGGATGACACTTTCATAAATCATCTTGTCTAGAAACATTGCGGGTGTTGTCAGAGAGAAAGAGGAGAAATGAGGAGGAAAGGGGGTAGCGGCCAGAGAGGGGCCGGGAGAGGTAGAGGGAGTGGAAGAGGAGAGCCAGAACAGGATTGCCTGGATTTTAGAGGTGAAGTGAGAAGCAAGAGCCGTACAGAGAGCCTGGTAGGAGACAGGAGAGGTAGAATTTGTAGAAGGATTGTCCAGCTCCTTGCAGATTTTAAAGAGTTTGGACGTGTTGTTAGAGGCTGCAAAGACACAGGCTTGGATGTGGACTCTATTCTTGGACAGGAAAGTGAGTATGTATTGCCTTCGTAGCATGCGGCAGGCCAGTTTGTCAGATGATGCCCTCCACTTCGCTCAGCCACCCTGCACTTGTGTTTCAGGGCAGCGAGGTTGGAGTCATACCAAGAGTCATACCAAGAGTTGCACGTGGAGGTATGCTTCAGATGGATTCTCATGAGAAGGGCAAGGATGTCCAGAGCATTGCAGGTTAGAGAGGGCTGTGTTAGAGTGTGAGTCAGCCGCAGGAGTAGGAGGAGCAGAGAAAGTAAAGGCAAAGGCATGCATTGATACATGCTACATGGGCTGAATGACCGAGAAGGTAGATGGCAGTGATGGGGTGGGATTTGCCTGAGGTACAGAGAGTTTCAGTTGAGAGGAAATCAGAAAGTGGTCAGTCTGAGAGGAGGGGTGAGAGGGTTAGAGAGGGGGATGTTTGAGGAGGTGAGAACATCCGAGGTGTGTCCAGCAGAGTGTGTTGGACCAGAGGGTAGAATGGAAAAAGAGAGTGTCGCAGAAGTTGCGTAAAAGCCCAGAGGAGGGATTAGAAGCATCCGGGTGGATGTTGAGGTCTCAGTGGAGGAGAAGTTGAGAGGTAGAGGAAAGGAGAGAGGAGAAGAGGTCAGCCCACTCTGAGAGGAAGAGGGCAACCTGGGCAGGAGGTCTGTAGATGGTGACCACAGTCAGAGAGAGGCCAGGAGAGATAGCGAGCCTGCAGACCAGGCATTGAAAGGAGGAGTAAGCCTGTGTAGGAATGACAGAAGCAGGGATCCACTCCAGGAAGATCAGGGCTACTACCCCTCCAGGATGGTTGGTTCTGGGTTCAGAGAGGGTCGTGTAGCCATTAGGGAGGAGAGTGTCAAAACTTGTGACAGAGCTCGCCGTGAACCAGGTCTCGGTGAGAGCAAGGACATCCAGGTCAAGTTCTTGGAGGAGGTGGCAGATGTCAGAAGAGTGTTTGACAGTAGAGCGACAGTCGAGAGTAGAGACGTGGAATAGGTTGCCACATTTGAAAGTCTTCTGGGATGGGGTGCAAGCTTGAGGCATGCTCAGCCGAAGTGGTAGAGGGGCCCGAGAGTGGGCAGAGGTGGTAGCAGGAAGTGGCATAGTAGCCAGAGAGGAGGAGGGAGGGGCCAGAGAGGTGGCAGAAGCAGGAGGTGGCAGAGGAGCCAGAGAGGTGCTATTAGGAGTAGGACCAGCAGGAAGGAAGTTAATAAGATGAGTGAGATGCCTATCAAAAAGGAGGAGATTGGGCTGAGGGCCCTGGACCAGGAAGGTGCCATTCAGATACACATTAATGATGGTCTTGGAGGAGTGGAAGGAGGCCAAGAGGACCTCCCATGTGTTCCCCCATTAATGGGAGAGGAAGAGATAGGAGAAAGAACCAAGACCATATGAGGGGTCCATAGGTCTGGTGAGGGAACAACGAGGATGTCGGCGAGAGTCTGTCTGGAGGAAGCACTGATGTATGATGTTGATAGGATATTAATAATGCGCTTAATACCCAGAGGATTCTAAGCGCGGACCCGGGGATCGAACCTGTGTTACTCCGTGTTGACTTGCTTCCAAGGCGAGCACTTTGCCCCTGAGCTATCTACCCAAGTATCAGTGATAGACCTGGGTTGGAGACCAGGATGTCTCTCTTGAACTTCTTCCTTCCAGACTTAATGAGAGGGATAGGATAGGAGATAGAGTAGGAGTTACAGAAGATGGGAGAGAGGGAAAGCACTATAGAGGGTGCAAGGAGGAAAGTTGAGGCGGAGGGTGCAAAGGAAAGAAGAAGAGACAGCCCAGTGCCGCACAATGCAGGAATGCAGGAAGCGCAGAGGGGATATGGGGGTCACACAGTAGGGAACACACAGGAGAAGCATACAGGAGACACATAAGAGTACAAGGGTACTCCCAGCAGAGGTGGGGACCTAGAGAGTGGGAGAGAGCCTAATGGGACACCGTTCACAGTACAACAGTAACCACAATGCAAAGGATCCAGCTTTCCTGAAAAAAGGGAAACATGCCTAGTTATAACACAGCAGCAGTGCAAATGTGGCTAAATAATACAAATAACTGAGGTGCTAAAGGGTGATGTGGTGCAAAATAGGAATAATTTGAGGGGTGGGTCAGTTTATTGGAGTGCAGTGGTTGCTACCCCCCTGACAGCACCACATGTACCTGGTTGGTAGCAGCAGGTTGACGGCTGAAGGCTTCCTGTTTCCCTGCTGACACCGGCAGGACACGATCTGGAGCTGCTTCTGAAGGAGCTGCCCTTTGACTTGCGGCCCTTAGCCGAGGCTGCCCTGGAAGGGCCTTTTAAATACAGCTGTTTCAGTCACAGGTGTGGCATGGACCAATGAGATTCAAATGGGCAGAGAGACACCTCACTGCTTCAGCCTTGCAAACGGATTGAAATCAATGTAAAACTACTCACTGAGCATCAACCAGCCCCTAAGATTGCTTTTCAAGTGGTTACTTGCAGGATGCTTCTTCTTTACAGTCAGGAAGGCAAGTGGAAATGGCTGCCAGGACAAAGGCAGAGAGACGCCTGATTGCTTCAGCCAATTGCAAGGAGGAGGGTTTAGGGACAGCAGGAAAGCCAGAAACAAACAAAGGCCTACACCCCAGGGGAGGGAGTTCACAAAAAACACAGATAAACCCACAGAAAAACAACAAAATAGGCAGAACATGATTGCAAAAAGCACACAAACCCCTCCACACAAGCACCGGAAACAGGCCAAAAACCTATTGAAATCAATGTAAAACTACTTACTGAACCTCAACCAGCCACTAAGACTGCTTTCCAAGTTTTGGCTCTGGTAGGCCAGCCTGATCCTTGGTGTTTTATGACATTTGTTAGGAGGCTTTAGCAACTGAGATAAAAGTCTAGGAACGTTTTGTTGACAAATAGTTTTAAACTGGTAGTTGCTAAATCCTCCAAGGCACTGATTAGCTTCACTTGTGGCTGCCTGGAATGGGATGGTCTTCTGATGCAGACAGGGAAGGCATCTAGGTGCTACTTTAAACCCCCACCCCGAAACAATCCATCTTGGATATTGGCAATGATTGGGACAGATTCAGCACCTGAGTGTGCAGCATCCTTCCCATGACCGTGCCCATTGCAGTTTGTGGAAATTGACCTGGTGGCATAGCACCACCATGTTATCCACTACGCAGACAGGGCTATGGCGTTGTAAGAAGCCCCAGCAGTACTTTTGGTTGTGAGCGATGGAGGGAGAAACACTGGGTGCGGCTGTAAGATGTCAGCGATGCCCCTAGTTGGCCAGTTCAAGAGCCGAGACACTATCTGGCAGTCAGAGTTCAAGTGACTAACACCCCCGGCACTCACCAGTAATGCAGGGGCGATCACATGGCAGTCACAAGGCTGGATGATGGCAAAGAGGGCTGCTTGATGTTTACTCTTTCAGCCGCTGGAGAAAGGGATGACTGCTTGTGGGCCTGGAGCCATACCTCTTCAACCCTGATGAGGGGAGGAGGCCTGCTCAGCACACCTATGTCTCGATCATTTGGGGAGGTCGGGCAGAAGTCCCCTTGGTTGACTGGTAGAAGGCAACGCTTGTCTAAAGGGGAAGGAGACGAGAGAGAGGGACAGAATGAGTGGCAATGACTGGGCAATGTTGCTTAGTGACACGGATGACCAAGTGCACCGACTGGCACTATGCATGCCACTGCGCAATTAGCAAGGTGAAGGGGGGAGGGTGCGTTGTGGAAGCCCTGCGTAGGCAGCCATAACTAATCCTGTTAACAAATAAGGGGCTTTGGAGTTCTCCTCTCCCCACAGCACATTTGCTCTGCAGTTCTCTGCAGCACATAAGTCAGAGCCGATTAACATCTCCGAGGATTAGAGCGTCTCTGCTTCACAGCACCATATACCGTGTAAAACAATGGCATATGCCTTCATTTTCAAAACAGCGTTTAACTAGCTTAGGTATTCTTTTATATTACTGCGTTTAGCTTACTACAAACCTTTCGCATTACCTTTGCATAGCATACATTATAAAACAAATACATCGTTACAGCATTCTTCTAATCTACTAAAATTCATCTAAATTCTGTAAAAACTATTTCTTAAAACAAAAGAAAAGAATACACATATTACAAACAAGGGAAAAGGAAACCCTTTAAGAGTTACATTTTATATGAAGTATTCACGGTTTCAAATACTCTTTTTAAAAACTAACAGCAGCACTACGCAATGGAGCATCGGATCCAGCGCAAACCCTTTTCCACCAATCGTAATCGCAACATACTTCAATGTCCTCAACCCCTCCAGTCCTTCGTCCACACTTTCTTTTTTATCACTTCTGGATTTGCAATCAGCAATTCTTCAGAAGTTCCAGTTCCTACAGCCTTTAACATTTCCAAACACCCTGATGTTCACTGTCCCAAGGTTCTATCACAATCCTTCTTCATTGCTCTATGCAATATTTGCAACATTGAGGGCACGTCTTCCACTGTGCATTTTCGGAGGAAACTTAGGGGTCGATTCATGGAAATAATGTGCGCCGAAAATTCCCGCGCTGAGGTGCCAAAACGTGCGAATCGTAGGAAAAGTGCGAAAATCGCAGTGCAAGTGCGAAAATCGCAGGGAAACCAGCGCACAGCGATTCATGGAAGTCCGTGCGCGAGATAAACATTGGATGTGCGCTAAAAATGTGCGCCGCGCACGCCGGCGCACAGGTCATCCAACAGCGTGCGCCACGGCCACTGCGAAATCGCACATAGCGCGGCGCACATCACAAAAGTAGGCGTAACACGGGGCGTAACACTCGGAATGGGGAACAACGCGTGAAAATATGGGCGTCACGGGGGAAGTACAGGAGGCAAGTGCGCGGAACGCCCACACGCTCGCCTACAACCCGTATTCATGGAATCGAATAGGGCAAACCAGCGCACGGTCAAAGACGTGCACAGGGCCAAACAAGTACGCCACAAGAAAGCAGGCGGTAGCGCCCCTGCGACTAAAAAAATGTGCGCCAAAATGTGCGCTAACAAAAAGCATCCATATACAGCCATGATGAATGGGCCATACAGTGGCCCTCTAGGACAAATGAGGTGCAAAGGGGCACCGACAAACACGGACACCCAATGTGTGAAAAATAGCGTGTGCACGTGTTCCTGGGTGCGCGGGAAGTTCCACACGCGATTGGCCTGGGTACGTGTACTTCGGGGTGCGCGGGAAGTTCCACACGCGATTAGCCTAGGTACGTGTACTACGGGGTGTGCGGGAAGTTCCACACGCGATTGGCCTGGGTAGGTGGGGGTGCACGGGAAGTCTCACACGCGATTGGCCTGGGTACGTGTACTTCGGGGTGCGCGGGAAGTTCCACACGCGATTGGCCTGGGTAGGTGGGGGTGCGTGGTAAGTTCCACACGCGATTGGCCTGGGTACGTGTACTGCGGGGTGCGCAGGAAGTTCCACACGCGATTGGCCTGGGTACGTGCACTACGGGGTGCGCAGGAAGTTCCACACGCGATTGGCTTGGGTAGGTGGGGGTGCGCGGGAAGTTCCACACGCGATTGGCCTGGGTACGTGTACTTCGGGGTGCGCGGGAAGTTCCACATGCGATTGGCCTGGGTACGTGTATTCCGAGGTGCGCGGGAAGATTCACATGCGATTTCTGCAGGGTACGTGTATTTCGGTGGTGCCGGGGAATGCTACACGTGATTTGGCCATGTGGGTCCCCCCAGGTGTTCCCTCTAGACCCTCCACGGCCCCTGCAGGCAGCCCACACCACAGGGTACTACCCTGCACCCCTGCTCATGTCCCACAGGCAATCCATCCACCATGGCCATGCCCACCAGCCAACCCACATGTCACCTTGCACTACTGATCACCAACACATGTCTCCCATCACCACCACCCCCCAGCAATGCAGGGGCAGCCTCCACCAGGCCCCCACTCATGTCTCCCATCACCCCCACCCCCCAGCAGTGCAGGGGCAGCCTCCACCAGGCTCCCACACATGTCCCCCTGCACCCCCACCCCCCAGCCACCAGGGGCAGCCTACACCAGGCCCCCACTCATGTCTCCCATCACCCCCACCCCCCAGCAGTGCAGGGCAGCCTCCACCAGGCCCCCACTCATGTCCCCTATCACCCCCACCCCCAGCCACCAGGGGCAGCCTCCACCAGGCTCCCACACATGTCCCCCTGCACCCCCACCCCCCAGCAGTGCAGGGGCAGCCCCCACCAGGCCCCCACACATGTCCCCCTGTACCCCCACCCCCAGCCACCAGGGGCAGCCTCCACCAGGCCCCCACTCATGTCCCCTACCACCCCCATCCCCCAGCCACCAGGGGCAGCCTCCACCAGGCTCCCACACATGTCCCCCTGCACCCCCACCCCCCAGCCACCAGGGGCAGCCTCCACCAGGCCCCCACTCATGTCTGCCACCACCCCCACCCCCCAGCAGTGCAGGGGCAGCCTCCACCAGGCCCCCACTCATGTCTCCCATCATCCCCACCCCCCAGCAGTGCAGGGGCAGCCTCCACCAGGCCCCCACCCATGTTTCCCATCACCCCCACCCCCTGCCACCAGGGGCAGCCTCCACCAGGCCCCCACTCATGTCCCCTATCACCCCCACCCCCCAGCAGTGCAGGGGCAGCCTCCACCAGACCCTCACTCATGTCTCCCATCACCCCCACCCCCCAGCAGTGCAGGGGCAGCCCCCACCAGGCCCCCACTCATGTCCCCTATCACCCCCACCCCCCAGCCACCAGGGGCAGCCTCCACCAGGCTCCCACACATGTCCCCCTGCACCCCCACCCCCCCAGCCACCAGGGGAAGCCTCCACCAGGCCCCCACTCATGTCTACCACCACCCCCACCCCCAGCAGTGCAGGGGCAGCCTCCACCAGGCCCCCACTCATGTCTCCCATCACCCCCACCCCCCAGCAGTGCAGGGGCAGCCTCCACCAGGCCCCACCCATGTCTCCCATCACCCCAACCCCCCTGCCACCAGGGGCAGCCTCCACCAGGCCCCCACTCATGTCTCCCATCACCCCCACCCCCCAGCAGTGCAGGGGCAGCCTCCACCAGGCCCCCACTCATGTCTCCCATCACCCCCACCCCCCAGCAGTGCAGGGGCAGCCTCCACCAGGCCCCCACCCATGTCTACCACCACCGCCACCCCCCAGCAGTGCAGGGGCAGCCTCCACCAGGCCCCCACTCATGTCCAACTCATGTCTCCCTGCACCTCCACCCCCCAGCCACCAGGGGCAGCCTCCACCAGGCCCCCACCCATGTCTACCACCACCCCCACCCCCCAGCCACCCGGGGCAGCCTCCACCAGGCCCCACTCATGTCCCCTATCACCCCCACCCCCCAGCCACCAGGGGCAGCCTCCACCAGGCTCCCACACATGTCCCCCTGCACCTCCACCCCCCAGCCACCAGGGGCAGCCTACACCAGGCCCCCACTCATGTCACCTATCACCCCCACCCCCCAGCAGTGCAGGGGCAGCCTCCACCAGGCTCCCACACATGTCCCCCTGCACCCCCACCCCCCAGCCACCAGGGGAAGCCTACACCAGGCCCCCACTCATGTCCCCTATCACCCCCACCCCCCAGCAGTGCAGGGGCAGCCTCCACCAGGCCCCCACTCATGTCCCCTATCACCCCCACCCCCCAGCCACCAGGGGCAGCCTCCACCAGGCTCCCACACATGTCCCCCTGCACCCCCACCCCCAGCAGTGCAGGGGCAGCCCCCACCATGCCCCCACACATGTCCCCCTGGATCCCCACCCCCCAGCCACCAGGGGCAGCCTCCACCAGGCCCCACTCATGTCTACCATCACCTCCACCCCCCAGCAGTGCAGGGGCAGCCTCCACCAGGCCCCCACTCATGTCTACCACCACTCCCACCCCCCAGCAGTGCAGGGGCAGCCTCCACCATGCCCCCACCCATGTCTACCACCACCCCCACCCCCCAGCCACCAGGGGCAGCCTCCACCAGGCTCCCACACATGTCCCCCTGCACCCCCACCCCCCAGCCACCAGGGGCAGCCTCCACCAGGCCCCCACCCATGTCCCCTATCACCCCCACCCCCCAGCAGTGCAGGGGCAGCCTCCACCAGGCCCCCACTCATGTCTACCACCACCCCCACCCCCCAGCAGTGCAGGGGCAGCCTCCACCAGGCCCCCTCCCATGTCTACCACCACCGCCACCCCCCAGCAGTGCAGGGGCAGCCTCCACCAGGCCCCCACACATGTCCAACTCATGTCTCCCTGCACCTCCACCCCCCAGCCACCAGGGGCAGCCCCCACCAGGCCCCCACCCATGTCTACCACCACCCCCACCCCCCAGCCACCAGGGGCAGCCTCCACCAGGCCCCCACTCATGTCCCCTATCACCCCCACCCCCCAGCCACCAGGGGCAGCCACCACCAGGCTCCCACACATGTCTCCCTGCACCCCCACCCCCCAGCCACCAGGGGCAGCCTACACCAGGCCCCCACTCATGTCCCCTATCACCCACACCCCCCAGCAGTGCAGGGGCAGCCTCCACCAGACTCCCACACATGTCCCCCTGCACCCCCACCCCCCAGCCGTGCGATTGGCCTGGGTACGTGTACTTCGGGGTGCGCGGGAAGTTCCACACGCGATTGGCCTGGGTACATCTACTACGGGGTGCGCGGGAAGTCCCACACGCGATTGGCCTGGGTACGTGTACTTCGGGGTGCGCGTGAACTTCCACACGCGATTGGCCTGGGTAAGTGTACTTCGGGGTGCGCGTGAACTTCCACACGCGATTGGCCTGGGTGCGTGTACTTCGGGGTGCGCGGGAAGTCCCACACGCGATTGGCCTGGGTACGTGTACTACGGGGTGCGCGTGAACTTCCACACGCTATTGGCCTGGGTACGTGTACTTCGGGGTGCGCGTGAACTTCTACACGCGATTGGCCTGGGTATGTGTACTTCGGGGTGCACGGGAAGTCCCACACGTGATTGGCCTGGTTACGTGTACTACGGGGTGCGCGTGAACTTCCACACGCGACTGGGCCTGGGAGAGCGTGCTACGTGTATTCCTGGGGTGGGAGGGAAGATTCACACGTTCGCCTACGACGTGCCGAACAATAAATGGTCCAATCCTGAGACACGTACCCCAGCCTGAAGCAGGCATACGTCGACCCGCGCAGCATAAAAGTGCGCGCAAACAACAAACAAGCTCATACGCCAGGATGAATATACCATTCCTAGCAGAAGTGGACGTGGGTTACCAAAGGAGGAGGATAGTGGGGGCCCGAATTTTCACTCCCAGAACCAGCCTTTTTGGGATGCCTGATGACCAGGTGTATGGGAGGTACAGGTTTCCCCCACACATAATACTGGACCTGGTCAGTGAGTGGGAGGATGACCTCACATCACCCACCCTGTGCTCCCAAGCACTCAGCCCCCTGGAGAAGGTCCTCAATGTACTGCAGTTCTTGGCCACAGGATAATTTCAGCGGACAAGTACCATAGTGGGTGGGGTGTCACAGGCCACGCAGTCACACTGCCTACACCAGGTCTTGAACATCATCACTGCACACCCATTAGTCCGTAGGCACATATACCTGCCCAGGACACCTGCAGAAAGGCAGGCTGCCACCCTCGATTTCTACGGTGTGGCACAATTCCCAAAAGTGCTAGGTGCCATTGACTGCACCCATGTGGCACTTCGTCCCCCCAGGGCATCTGAGCACATCTATAGGAACCGCAAGCACTGGCATTCCATCAACGTGCAGGTAGTATGTAATGCTAAGGGAATCATCACCTCAGTATATGCCAACTATCCAGGGTCCACCCACGACAGCTTCATTTACCGAATGTCTACCCTAAGCCGGGACCTAGAAGCTGGGCGGCATGGCGATACATGGCTGCTTGGTGAGTATGAATGCCACTGCACATGCATGCATGTCAGATGCAGAGTTATGTCACTACCCCACTAATGATACCCATCACCTCCTCACCAGGGGACAGTGCCTACCCTCTGAGCACCCACATGATGACGCCAATTCGGAACCCCATCACGCCTCCAGAGGTAAGATACAACACAGCCCATATTGCAACCCGGGGCATAGTGGAGCGCACATTCGGAGTGCTCAAGTCGCGCTTTCGCTCCCTTGACCATTCTGGCGGGCAGCTGTTATATGCGCCCCCAGTAGTGTGCAGGATCATAGTGGCAGCATGTGTCCTGCACAATGTTGCAACACACCGTGGCCTGGTTGTGGACATGGTGGTGCCCCCACATCCCCAACCACATGCATGGCCGCTGCGCATGGGAGGGGAGAGGGCACGGGGTGAGGCAGCCCGTACGCAGCTGGTGGCTAATTACCTCACATAGAAATCACACCCCAGTGGAGTGCACACAGGCCTGGCACATACCATCTGATAAGCAATGATGACTCGACCTGCCAATTAAGACGAACAAAGGGACTGTCAACTGTCAGAACCATAGCAGCCTGAGATTGTTCATGTGGAAGTGTCACAATGTGTGCATCCCTACCTACACAAACACCACCAATGCAGTGTCATGAAAAGACACTTCCATGCTGCAGAAATTAATACCCACTCGTAAAATACTACATGAAAACAGTGCCATGTCACCCACCCCCTCCCCGGCACGTCCACACAACACACCATGGCATGTCATGCAATGTGAGAGGAAAGAAATTAATCCCCACAACATGCCCCAAGTGTCACCAGCTACAGTGTCCCTAATGGAAACATGTCCATACATGAAATGCTCACAGTAATGCAGGACCTACAACCCACATTACCAAATACTTACCAAGAATACCAATCACCTACACAACCTCCAACCTACCTTAAACATGACATTACAGACCTAAAAATTTGCTAGCCTCACCACCTGATGATGACAGCCCTCCGAACACTTCCAAGTATACAATGTTAGCGCCACGCAAGAGTGTAGGTGCACTGCTTACAACATGGACTCCAGTTCCAAGGTGGACCGCATTGTGAAGACATGAGGAATGGACCTGCAAATATGGAGGATGAGATGGATGCAGAGGCACATATCAATACACCATGGAGTGTACAATACAACAACAATATGCACTATGAATGTATACACAGTATTGACTACAGACTGCCCACACAGCTCATGGGAGTCCAATGTCACCATGTACGTCAATGTCACTTGGGCACACCCTTTACAAGCCCATGGAAACGGGAAGCAGGAGGGGTGTGTGCGACAAAAACCCAAGCATCTGAACCAACTCCATGACAAGCCTGCATGTGCCCAGCCACAATGCAGCGTATGCCCATGGGAGCCACACAAGGCAACACACTGTCCCAAAAGAAAAAATAAAAAAAATAAAAAAAATAAAAATAAATCAAAAATGGCCATTAATGGGCCCGGGGGGGTGGGGGAGGCCACCCAGGAGGTCCGAGGACAGGGTGCACACCAAAACCCACCTGTGTGGATCTTGCGAGAAAAAAAAACACCTCCATGGGCTCATGGCCTACACAGCTACCCTATTGTGGGAGTATCACTGCTGTCGCTATCCACACCCTCTGCAGCTGCATCAGGAGGTGGTGGCACTATGGGAGGCAGCCCACGCAAAGCCCTAGTCTGTTCCTCCATGGCTGCAAGCATGCGGGTGTGGTAGGTCTCGTTCTGGAGGATAAGTGTGCGGAGGTCCCCATGCAACAACTGACGGGATGCCCGGACCTCCGCCCTAGTTGCCTGCATCTCAGCTGAGAGCGTACGGGTGAGACGCTCCAGCTGCTGTTCTGTCCTTCAGTTTGTTGAAGCCTCAAGCTCAACAAGAGTCGTCCTGAGGTGAAGGAGTTCCAGCCTCAGGGCTTCCCTGTGGCCCTGGGACTCTATGGAGATGGCTTCCTGCAGAGTCACCAGTGCCGCCCGCCTGTCCCTGTCGGACGCCAACATGTCCTCCCTGTGTGACTGGCAGATGGAGTCGGTTGCCTACTGTAGTCGCTCCATCAGCCTTTCGGGGGGGACAATGGAAGTGGCCATCCTATCCATGGCCTGAGCCATCATCTCTGATGATGCTGCCTGTTGGGTTGCCATACCGTAAATGGATTGCTCCCATGCGGTATTGCCAGGTGGCGTACAGCCACCACGTCGGCGGGCACCACACCTGTCTGGGGCAAGGCGAACTGCGCCTTGCTGTGCCGGCACTGCCTGAGGCTGCAGGACTGCATTCCCACTCGGATCTGCTGGCCCAGGAACAGGATCAGATGTCGCGGAGTGTGACCCTGCATCCGTAACCACCAAAGGCGTACCTGCCAACACTGACATCCCCATTGAGGGTTCTAACCCTGGTGCAGGTGGGTCGGACAGAACAGAATCCCTCCCAGGAACACTCACCTGCAACGGCACGTAGGTCTCATCATCCGAATCGACACCTGAATACAGCTCGGGGGAGGTGCAGCCAGAGACACCCCTTGAGAGCACGACCTGCAGCAGTTGTGGGTTCTCACCCACCAACACACCACGTCCCTCACTGGTGGTCGGTCGGCGCTCAGAGCCCTCCTGGGTCTGCACCATCTCCACAACCCCAGCAGTATCAAGTGCGTCTTCCCCTCCAAAGACATAAAAGAAAACAAATGGAAACGGGCATTAGCACTATGGCACACAATTAGGGCTGAGAGGCTACAGAAACAGTACTTGATTGACACATGTCCCACATGACTAAAACACTCCCATGCATGCACCGTCACTGCGTGTGATGGGGAGTCAGATGGCACACATTGATGACACCAAGATGAAAGATGAACACATTTGCTGCATGCTGCCTAGCAGTGGCATCACACATTGGCCAGTGATTGGCAGGTCAAATACACATGCCATCACACAGATGGCATGAACCCTAGCCATGAAGTGAAGAGGGAGAGGAGGTCACCAATTGTTCATTCAGTCCAGTTTGCTCATATAATTGATTATTTTCATTGTAATGGTTCAAATGTTTAACCTGCAGCTGCCAGTCAAAAATGGTCCTATAGCACAGGGACATGTCTAAACTAATCATGTCCAGGAAACTGAGCCAGTCCACTGTACCATAGCCATGTCAGACATGTGACAATAGGACTGAGAAATCCCGAGTAAAAGTGGTGGTATGCAAACAATCTGCCTGAATAAACAGAGGTAAATAAGCAACAGTGTTGTGGCAAGATGACACTCCAAGGGCAACTGGCGTGGTGTTGGGCTGGATGTCTGATGTTGGCCGAAGGGATGCTGCTATACCCAAATGCTTGTGCCAAGAATGTATAGGAAGAGGCACATGGGTGACCCAAACCACTCAGGCACACACACCCTCCCCTGGCACCCAAACAGAAGCCCTCCCACACACACCAGGCACATGGATGACACACACATGTATGTGCACTCACCGGACAATGCCTCGTAATCTGCCAGTTCTCCCACGCCTTGGATCTGTTCCTCCGTGACGTAGGTCCCAGCAACCTGCTCATGTGGAGTGAGTTCTATATCGTCTGCTGGAGACCCACCTCCAGTCACTAGAGTTGCGGCATGACTTGAGTCCAGCTTATTCTTTGCCCTGCGCTTCAGGTCATTCCAGCGCTTGTAGCATTCATTAGCTGTGCGCCTCACGATTCCAAGGGCACTTATGATGTCCGCAATGGTCTGCCAGTGTGCCTGACGTTGTGCAGGTGTGGTCTTGGATCCTGCAACAATCACCATTTCGCGGTCTTGTGCGGACACATACTCTACAAGTGCATTCAGTTCGGCCTCATTGAAGCTGGGCTTCCTTGACGGGCCGGACTGTGTAGCCGTGTCTGGGGCATCAGCCTCTACTGGACGAGCACTCTTCCTCTTCCGCTTGGAAGGTGGTGGGGATCCTGAGTGTCCTACGCCGCTCTGGACACTAGGGGCAGGAGCGTGGGATTGCACACTCAGCATGGGAGTTGGTGCAGGCATTAGCTCAAGTGTGATGGTGTCAGGGGGAATGTCAGCATGATGGACTTGGACTGACACTGTCCTGGATGGGTGTGTGAGAGGTGGGGTGGATGGAGCCGCAGCTGCCCCTGCAGCCTCCCCAGCCTGCCTACGAGGGGGAGCAGATGACCTAGCTGCCCCTGATCCATGTGGCCTGATGACACCAACGTTTACCGGCGCACATGGCCTAGACCTGCTGACCTGGAAGTCAGCCATGGAGTCACCCTGTGCCAGGTCTGGTTCCACAGTGGGCTGGTCCAACAAGGGCTGAGCATGGATGGTGTCAACCACGGTAACCTCAACCAGGGGGGGGGGTGCTGGGTGTCCCTGACTGCTCCTCCACACATGGGGGGCTAGGGGCACCCTGCAAGTCACGGCCACGTCCCCTACTGGATCCACCACGGCCACCACTTGGGGCTCGGCCACCTTTGCCACCCTTACGGCTTGGTCGCCTCCCAGCCATGGCACTGATGTTATTGTGCGAATGGGAGTCGATGTGAACTATTGTCCTGGGCAATTGGGGGTCAAAGGGGTTGGGTACCAGATGGTAATCGTACCCTAGTGCTCTAGCAAGGCTGTATGTCACCCCTGGGGAAAGATAACGGGTCATGCAACGCACAGCCACCCCAATAAAGCAAAGTAAGGTGCACGCAACCCCTCCTAGACCACGTGCGTGGAAAAATAAACCTGCACTACGCTGTGGCACCCAGAAACACAAGAATGAACGTATGCGTGTCACACGCAGCCTAGAATGACCTCTGAAGGGGTACGCGACACACGGGGCAAGCACAGATGTTAAATACGTGCGCGACTCACCGTCTGCCAGGAACAAAAGCGTGAAAAATATGCACGTGTGCGCGTTGGCAACACCCCCGCCAAAAGAAGAATCGTACGCTGTCTGAGGAGACAGGACAACAGTAGAAGGGAACGCTGTTTGAGGAAACAGGCCCAGGAAAAAGAGGAAACGAGAAAAAGCTGTCAGATGTAACAGGGAGTACGAACTGGAAACGCCGTGAAGTAAATCGCGTGTGAACCGACAAGAAGTACAGAATTCACCCACTCGCTCTCCACAAAAAGCACGTACAAGGAAATGGCGTTCTACACGTACCTTTTATACCCACGTCACAGACGTGCATACGCGATGAGGACATTTCCACCAATTACGCGCTTTGACACTCAGACGTGTATCTCTTCATTTTTACACGCGCCATTCTCTACGGCCATGCGCGTGATGTCACAGCTGCGCATGGTGGCCTTTGGGCGAATGAAATCGCATATGCGAGCACGCGTGGTAAAACTGCATGTCCGAGTGTCATCGCGTGTAATCGGAGGGAAGTGAGCGTACACGCGATTGGCCTGGGTACGTGTATTTCTGGGGTGCGCAGGAAGTTCCACACGCGATTGGTGGAAATCCACGTGTACTCTGTCATCACGTGTAATGAGGGAAACACCCGCGCGCGTCACGTCACAGACGCGCTTACCCGCTAAGGGCCTTTGGTCCAATGAAATTGCATATGCATGCTGACGTGCATACACGCTAAGGGCCTTTCCTCGATTCACACGCAGACGTGCAGGATTTTCACGTGCCAAATCACTCCGTATCAAGCTGGCCACGCGTAAGCACACGGAAGACCACGCTCCTGCCCAGAAGGCCGAATTACTGCCCCCAGAGCCCCGAGCACGCTCCCACCTGCCATCTGCTGCTGCCTGACTGCCTGCTGCCCACGTGCCCTGCCATTTGCTGCCTGCACATCAGCCAGGGGTGCTGTTGCTGTGACCACCCCTGCTGGAACCGAAGACTCCCGACTGGGATTCCATCGCTCCACAGCCAAGCCCCAGGACCCAGTTGCCCACCCACTCCTGCCTCTGGGGTTGTCATGTCGGGCACTGCAACATCTGGCACCATGACAACCCCCGGCCAGAGAGGCAGAGGGGCACCAGCTTCAGTGCCAGGGAAGTTGGTGCCCTGGTGGAGCAAGTCCTGGGGCAGTATGATGCCGACAAGGAAGGACGGACTCGGATCTGGACGGACATCGTGACTGCCATCAACGCGGAGGGGGTGGCAGTCCGCGACTTCCAACATGTCAAGAAGCGCTGGGAGGACTTCAGGTCCAGGACCCTGAACAAGGCCCGGCGCCACTTGTCGGAAGATCAGATGAGGGTCCTGGAACGCATATCCCCAGCGCTCCACGTCCAGGTCCTTGAGAGGCAGTCCCGTCTGGAGTCGAGCGGTAAGTGTACATGCATCATGATTGTAAACTGTGCGTTTGGTGATGTGCCAGTAGTGTGCCGGTTGCACATCTGTTTGTATGGAGCCAAGTATGGGTGGGGGTGTACAGGGCTGTGAGGCTAACACATGCGAGGGCTATCATGTGTGAGACATGGATGGTGCTTGTGTGTGTAGGCTTGCATGCCAAATGCAGTTGTGTGGGCACACATGTTTGGATGAATGTGTATGTAAGTGGGCATGTTCGTGATGTCACGCATGTATGTTGTTTTCAGCTGCATGTATCAGCAATGTGTACATGTGCATGTGTGTGTATTTGACAAGGGTGCAACAATGATGCAACATGGATGCATGTGGCAGCGGGATGTGGAAGCCTGATTGGCAGATGTGACATGGATGCCCATCGGAACACTGCGACAATTGGCTGAGGTGTACACATGCATGCAAGTGTGGTGGTGTGCGTGCATGTGTAGTGCACTCCCTGTGTTGCATGTGATGTCTGGCTCACCTTTGCCTGCTCATGCTGTTGTATGTGTATGGATGGTGCTGGCAGTTGCAATGTGGCTGTGGTATGGCTCATGTGTGCAAGTTGAAATGACATGTGTGTTGCCGATTGTGATGCCATGTCTGAGGTTTGCCAATGCCACTCATGTGCAACTGTCATGTGTGTATGTGTCCATTGTACAGTGCCCTGATGCCTGTGTTTTATTTCTCCCTGTCTGCAGCGTCAACTGCAGAAGAGGGCCGAGAAGGTGCTGTAGATCGCGGCGGGGATCGCACCGCCAGCCGGAGACGCAAGGCCCGGCTCCCCTCCCAGGTTGTGATCTCGTCGGGGAGTGAGGAGTCTGGTGCCACGTCCCAGGCCGCAGCTGCCGGGGGGAGGTCCAAGAGGTGGAGGTCGGAGTTGGACTCCTCGGCAGCAAAAGGGGCAGCTGGGACCCCACAGGGCCCAACGGGGGAAGATGGTACGGAGTCATCCAGGTTGGTGGGGGGTTTGGTGGAGGAGGAGGCCGTGCAAGCAACAGAGACGGGGTCTGGAGGTGGGGATTCCACTGGTGCTAGTGGTGCAGTGCAGGACCAGGGACAGGAGGCAGCACAGGTCGCCGTGGAGGTGCCTGTGTGCAATCCTGTCCCTGATCCTCTCACTGCATCATCTTGCACCAGCAGGGATGCCTACGTCCAGACCCGTTTTTAGGCAGGGGATGAGCTCACGACAACTGGCCTTCCTCTGCCTGCGGACGTGGCTATCTGGGTCCGGGTTGAGCCTGTCCTGACTGGTGTGGCGTTGCGTCAACGGGCCATGCGAGGTGACCTGCAGTCTTTTCATGAGGAGATTGCACGTCATCTCGAATGGCTCGTTGACCGCGTCGGCCTACTGGGACAGGTCACCCAGGTCGGATTCCTCCGTTTGATGGGGCTTGCTACGACCCCCTCCTCAACTGAACCCCCTATGTGCCAGTCGTCCTCCGTGCCATCTTCCCACCCATCAGTCACCTGGGTGCCCTGTGGAGCTGCCTCTGACGGTGCGGCCAGGCATGTGGAGGAGGCATCCCTGCCACTGTCGGGAGTCGGACGTCCAGCAGGGGTGGCCACATCAACAACTGCACCCCAGCCAGCAGAGGATGTACAGGCAGCAGGAGGCAGTGCACGGGCAGAGGCGCAGCAGCAGCAGCAGCAACGTGGTGGGAGCCATGATGGCTCGGGTCCTTCCACATCGGAGGGCAGGAGGACCCAGGATGGGAAGTGTCTTCCGTGTGGCAGCGGTTGGGCCACGCCATAGATGCGGAGCGGCAGCGGGCGGAAGAGGCACGGCTCACGATGGTCAGGGCGGAGAACTCCATGCAGAGGGCCCTGAGGCGTGCCAAGTGCCTCGAGGCAATCCGCAGAGAGTTTGGGGGAACATGTGGACGGCCCTGCGGACCCTCGGGGCCATGGAGGAGGAGCGCCTCCGGGACATTGAGCAGGAGTTCGATGATGCCCTGGCCCGGAACATCCCGAAGTGAGCCGTCGGACTAGCCTGCTGCCCTTGTAAATAGTTATATAGTTAGTGTTAGGTTTCCTTTGGTTTGGCTTTATTTTTGGACCTTTTGGACAATGGGCCACATTTTTGTATATAGTTTTTTTTTTAGGTAGTGTTATTAGATAGGTTTCATTTCTTCGGTTGGGATCATGGACCCTGGATAGTTATCTGTACATAGTTGACTTTTGGATTTTCAATTTTTATTATGATTTCGCCATGGAGCAATGGTTTTCGATTTTAATTTGTGACTTTGGACACCTTTCCTTTGCATTATGATTTGTGGTTTAGCATTTTTTCACGGGCCTGCTGTTTTTTTTTTTGTTAAATTTCTATTATTGTTTGTTTATTTTTGAATCAATTTATATTGCTTTTAATACATATTTTTTCTTCAAAGTTCAATGTGTAGTATCATCTCATTGGTTTCATGCATATCATGATATGGGTCTTGACATTCACTGACACCCATTGGGTGTATGTGAGGGACATGTGTTCAGTTCAAAACTTGCAATTGGGCTTCTGTCATGTTTTTGCAATTTCTAAGTGGGTGGATGTAATACTCGGGTGGGTGTTAGCCATTTGGAGGCTGACCATAAGGGCCAGGGATCTACATTGTGGTGACATGTTGGCTGGGAGACGTGAGTGGGGGCCTGGTGGAGGCTGCCCCTGGTGGCAGGGGGGTGGGGGTGATGGGAGACATGGGTAGGGGCCTGGTGGAGGCTGCCCCTGGTGGCTGGGGGTGGAGGTGCAGGGAGACATGAGTTGGACATGAGTGGGGGCCTGGTGGAGGCTGCCCCTGCACTGCTGGGGGGTGGCGGTGGTGGTAGACATGGGTGGGGGCCTGGTGGAGGCTGCCCCTGCACTGCTGGGGGGTGGGGGTGATGGGAGACATGGGTGGGGGCCTGGTGGAGGCTGCCCCTGGTGGCAGGAGGTGCAGGGGGACATGCGTTGGTGGGCAGTAGTGCAAGGTGACATGTGGGTTGGCTGGGGGGCATGGCCACGGTGGAAGGGGTGCAGGGTAGGCCCCTGTGGTGTGGGCCACCTGCGGGGGCCGTGGAGGGTGTAGAGGGAACACCTGGAAGGACCCACACGTGCAATTCACGTGTGGTGCTCCCCGCACACCCCTGTAATACACGTACCCTGATGGAATCGCGTGTGATACTTCCCGTGCACCCCTGGAATACACGTACCCTGCTGTTTTTGCATGTGATACTTCCCACGCACCCCTGGAATACACGTACCCTGATGGGATCGCATGTGATACTTCCCATGCACCCCTGAGATACACATACCCTGCTGCTTTTGCGTGTGATACTTCCCGTGCACCCCTGGAATACACATACCCTGCTGTTTTTTCGTGTGATACTTCCCGCGCACCCCTGGAATACACGTACCCTGATGGAATCGCGTGTGATACTTCCCGCGCACCCCTGAGATACACGTACCCTGCTGCTTTTGTGTGTGATACTTCCCGCGCACCCCTGGAATACACGTACCCTGCTGCTTTTGCGTGTGTTACTTCCCACGCATCCCTGATGCACACGTACACAGGACAATCGCGGGTGGAACTTCCCGCGAACCACTGAAATACACGTTCCCCAATTCGCGTTTGCTGTTTGCCAGCCTTGTGAACTGGTCCAGGGTTGGCGCAACCCTTTGCGATTATTTGGGGATTTTGAAGGCTTTTCCTTGCGCGAGGGCGTTCTTGGGGGCGTAACTGGCACTGCTGCAGGGTCGCTGCGCCACGCTGCGCCACGGCTGGTTTTGGATGCGAAAATCCATTAATACGCTGTGCGCGGAAATCGATTTAGCACACGCGGCTGGCGCAGACATTTGCACGGGCACGCTGTGCGCCAGCCGCGTGCGCCACTTTTGTGCGAATATCTATGAATTACCCTGTTAGTATTTCTCCAGTTCACTGTTGCACCTAACAACATTTAACTAGCTTTGATATTCGATAACAATCAATCTTCATGTATCTTTGAATGTCATGACAACCCGATTACAACCCCTGCCTATCTTTAATATGTCATCCACGTTGTACTTGAAGTCTTTTACTTGGCGCATTGTGGCGCTGAAGCATTCACGCTCCCATGTTCAACTTGCTCTGTGCTCTTTCTCTCCTCCTGCTTCCCATCTGGCCCTCTTGCTCCCCTGTGTTGATGTCTTTGCGCCCTGTGTGCTCGCACTGGCTGCCGTGATCACTATATCGCCTCACTTTCCAGGGAATTGAGGGTATGGAACTCCAAGAAATGTTGCAGGTTCCCACTCTTAAAATTCTTTGTTTTTGCTTGCCATTTTACTTGTCCTCTGAGATCGCCTCTCCCTCCCCCCACTCACCACCTCTAACCAACCCACACTTCCTATGCGGACTCTCTAATACCACCACTCTCTCACCAACCCTGCACACTCTCTGTACCCCATCCACCCTTCCTACACCCTCTCTCTCTACCTCCACGCATGCACCTTACACCCACTCTCTCTAATCCACCCACATTCTGTATCCCCACTCTGCCTACCCCCAACCACCCTCCCTACCCACACTCTCTCTACAGCGCCTTCACTCCCTATCCCCACCATCTCTACCCCGAACTACCCTGTCCCCACTCTCTCCGTTTGGACCCACCCTGCCCCCACTCTCCCTGCACCCACTCTCACTGACCCCACCCAACCCCACATTCTCTACCCCACCCAACCCACATTCTCGACCCCATCCATCCACTCTACCCCCACTTTCTCTATCCCCACCCACCCTACCCACTCTCTCTCTTCCCTCACCCACCTTACCCCACGTTTTTCAACCCCCTCTCTTTCTACCTCACTGAACCCTACTTTCTCTTATTGCACCCAATCCCACACTCTACATGAACCCACCCCACTCCCTCTTTATCTACCCCACCTAACAACCCTATCCCCTCTCTTTACGCCCAATCACCCATTCTACCCCCACATTCTCTACCCCCACCCATCCATCCTACCCTCACTTTCCCCATCCCCACCCATCCTATCCCCACTTTCTCTCTCCCACCCACCCTACCCCCACTTTCTCTATTCCCACCCATCCTACACCCTCTCTTCCCACACCCACCCTACCCCCACTATTTCTACCCCCACCCACTCATCAGCTCTCTCTACCCCACCCTCTCTCTACACGCAACCACCCTACCCTTCCTTATCTACCCCGTCTAACCACCCTAACCCCTACCTACACCTACCCACCCAATGCCCTATCTCTACATCCATCCACCTACACCACCCTCTACCCCATAGCTCACTCCCACCCTTGAACCCTTGACCACCCACTGTGGCCACTCTCTCTCGAACCCCACTCACCCTACTCTCTCGCTACCCCAACCCACCCATTCTAACCCCACCTACACTACCCCCACACTCTCTACCCATGCCACCATCCCTACCCCCACTGTATCTACCCCCAGCCAACCTGCCCCCAGCCATCCTAATCCCACTCGATATGCCTCCAGTCACCCTACCTCCCTCTAGCCCCACCTGCCCTAACCCCCTTTCTCTACCCCCAGCTGCCCTAACTCCACTTTCCCTACCTCCACCTTAGCCCCATTTTCTCTACCCTCACCCACCCAAACTTTCTCTACCAACCCCAACTTTCTCTCTACCGCTGGACACTCTCTCTAATACCCACCCACCTACCCTACCCCCTCTCTCTTTATCCCCATCCACACTCGCCCCACTCTCTCTACCACCACCCACCCTACACCTTCTCTCTCTACCCCACTTACCAACACTACCTCCACTCTCTCTGTACACCCACCCACCCTAATCCCTTCTGTACCCCCAGTGACTCCCCCTACCCCCACTTTCTCTTTCCCCAACCCCTACCCTAACCCCCACTTTCTCTAGCACAACCTGCCCCCACTATTTATATACCCACTGTAAGGAACTCATGGTGAAAACAGTAAAGACAGACACAAGTGATTACAGTTCAAGGGTGTTTATTAAACTGTAAATGCAGGGTGGAAAAACGCCTAAGCTAAACCTAAATCTAAGAATGGGAGCAAGTGTCAACCATCAAATGAAAAATAAGGCAGTCCTTGTGGCGTTTTGTCAAAATAAAAAGGCCTGTACTAAAAAAACTATTGCCAGTTCCTTACAACTAATTACAGAAAGAGTGTGGGATAGGGTTTCAATAAAGAAAGAAGTGTTCACAAATAATAAATCAGGATGTGATTGCCAGGGTTCTCCCTTCCCCACGTTTTCAGCATGGTACAAGGTGGGTTTCCTGAGCACAGCACACACTCGAGCTTTCCCAGCACGAGCCAACAGTTATGCATCAGCTGTCGGGTTCTTCGAGGGCCATTTCTCTTTTCAATAAAAAGTCTCTTGCCTTTGAGGCCTGATGTATCCAACAAACAAACAAACACAAAGTTCTGCTAAACGTATACCTTGGGTGATGGTTTCAACCCTGGGTCCCCCTCTTCTGGACGTAAACCCTTCACAAAATCGTATTCCACAAATTGATTCAACAGTTCCTTTTCAATGAACTTTGGGTGGTAACTTTCCACCCCTGGATTTCCCACTGCCGTGCTCGGACCCAAATGATGAGGACAGTTCAATTCCCCTGGTCTTCTAATACTTCTTGTATTCACGAATCTTAATGTCTTTTCAAACAATCCAGTATGGACATCCTTCGACTGAATTCACTCTGCTCTACCTTTGCAACACTGTTCATATACTCATTTCACCCTGCAGGATTCATTTCTTTAGCTTCTCAATCATCTGTCGGTTAAAGACTTTTGATGGTACAGAGGATTTTACAAGACCACTGTATGACCACTTTGACCTCTTCTTGTCTCTTCCCAAGGGCTTCTGGTTACGGTAGTCTTTCTACCATCGGGTAATCTGCCAGAGTAATATTGCTTGAGCACCCACGTGGTGCCAGCCACCTCTGTTAATGGTTTTCCCCCTCTTTAGCTTTTCAAAGTTCAATTTAGCCATTGACTTCTTTTCGTTTAACACAGTTCGGTTTATTATTGATACTCTCTTGACTCAACGGCTGTGATGAACCGCTTTGATTTCTTTCTTCTTGGAGTCAATGTTGGTACCACAGAGACAAGCGTCTCTTCCCAGCTTGGCAATCAGCAGAGGAGGGTCTTGTGTGCCGTTGACATCTGGTGCAAGACACGCTGGCTTTTGTTTGCAGACTTATCATTCCCTCTGCAGAGGTTTTGTGGTACTTGGTCAGAAAGGGTAACGTCGACTCTCCTTGTCACCCTCTCGGTCTGCGCTGTCTTTCTCCTCCTCTTGTACTGCTGTGCAGAGTTAGCTTCTACATTGTGCTGTCTGTCTAGCTTGTAGGGTGCTGTTGTGCCCCACCTTTTATCCCTGTGGGGAAGGGAAAGGGCCTTCAGGTGTGTGTGAATCTGGTCATTTGCCTGACTTTGCCTGACCCTTGTATTGGGACATGTCAGGTAAATGGCTCTGGTGTTAGTCTGTTGTCTTTCGTGTTGTGCGAAAGTGTTTGTGTCAAAAAAGGTGGGGGCAGTGTTTTGGAATATCTTACGTGGTAGGATGGGGAAAAGGTGTTGGAAGGTTGTATTTCGTGTTGTGGGAAAGTGTTCGTGTCAAAAAAGGTGGGGGCAGTGTTTTGGAATATCCTACATGGTAGGATGGGGAAAAGGTGTTGGAAGAAGGGGGATATTGCACCTCACCCGTCGGTGTCCCACTCCCACTCCCCAAAGACCCACATCCAGACGATCCTTCCGCACAAATCCACCCCCAGGAACTGTATCCAAAAGCGATGGCCGTGTCCTGGCCAACCGGAGGACAGATCCCCCAGGACCAAACAGGGAGACAGCTTCAGGTTTCTCACACCCCCTACCCTTCCTCCACTTTCTCTACATCAACCCTACCACCACATTATCTGCCCCCTCACCCACCCTACTCCTTCTCTCTACTCTGCCCAATCACCCTACCCACTCTCATTACCCCAACCACCCCTACCCCTCTCTCTAGCCCACCCACCCTACCCCCTCTCTCTATCTCTCATCCACCCACAGACCTCTGTGGTGCCCGTTTCTTGCTCTATGCTCCCATCCTGGCCCCCTCAGATCCCCAGCACGCCCAACCTCACCTCTTTTTATGCAGACCTCACCCATCTCCCCATCCACTCAACCCCAAAACTCACCCCTCCCTATCACCTATCCAGCCTCTCTCCTATGTCCCCCCAAGACTCACCCTTCACGGTCCCTTCATCCATCTGACCTCTCCCCTCACTGTACTTCACGCCTCTGCCCCAAGGCCTCCCCCTCACTATCCTTTCATCTACTTGACCTCTACCCTCACTGTACCGCACCCCTCTGTCCTGAGATCTCACCCCTCACTGTCCCTTCATACACCCAACCTCACCCCTCACTGTTGCTTTTGACCCAACCTCACCTCTCACTGTCCCCCACCTACCTGATCTCAGTATCCACCAGACTTCATCCTAAACTTTCCTACACCCACCCAACCCGACCTCATCCCATTCCTACCATCCTCATTACCTCACACATGCCTACCATGCTTACCCCATCCTAATTCTCCCACCCTATCTCACCCCTTCTCCCTCCCACCATAGAGTTCTACACATTTCTGTAAATTAGTGCTCACTGGTACATTCCATTAATAATAGCAATAGCAAAATAACTTTGGTACTTTCTACTATGTCTATAACTAATGTCATGTGTCTGTAAAGAGTAATTTGCTGATCTGGACTTGGGAGGCAGGCCAAAATGGGGAAGGCCATGTGGGAGACCCCTAGCAGATCCACGGTTTTGGGACAGGGATTAAAAGACCCAGTGGGGGTGCATTGTGTGTGCAGACGGACTGGGCCCCCCTTCTGGCAAAACCAGGCAGGCTACAGTGAAAAGTGGGAACACGAATGAATGATTTATTACAGACAGAGAAGTAGGCTTATTGCCAGCAGAGTACGTTAGGCACACTGGACACAGATGATTGTCTGCACTGGTTGCTGGTACAAGGCAGAGCGAAAGGGGGAGGGAGAAAGAGAAAGAAGGAGAGAAAGAGTGAGAAAGAGAGGGAAAATGAAAGAGAAAGAGATGGATAAGAGGGGCAGAGAGGCCTACTGGTGACCAATAGAGAAGTTTGGGGAAGAAGGAGGAAAAAGGGGGGAATGAAGAAGGGCAGACACGGAAAACAGGTACCTGCTAAAAGGGCCTCTTCAGCTTCTCTGCCCACAACCCACATGGTCAGCACACCACCACCAGCAACCAAAAAGATACCAAGGTCCTCCTTCCACACACTTATAAGGCTGTCGCTCCCCCCACTCCAGTGCCACCCTCATGATTGGCACAGCAGGTGGAACTGGTTTCGGCTGTTCCCAGGGCTCAGAGGAGGCTTGATGACAGATAAAGAGGAGGGAAATTACAGGGTGTAGGACAGGTGCCCCTCCAGAACCCGCCGACCCCCATGATGAACATAACAGGGAGAACTAGTTTCTGGGCTGTTTCCCATTTCCCAGGGCTTGGTGAAAGGAAGGGGGATGGAAAATACAGGGTGTATGACAAGTGCCACTCCAGAGCTGCCCACCCCCATGATGAACATAACAGGGGGAACTGGTTTCTGTGCTGTTCCCACAGCTTGCTGACAGAAGGGGGATGGAAATTATAGGGTGTAGAGTATTGTGTTGTTGCTCCTGTGTTTTGTGTTCTGATTGTGCAGGTTTGTGTCAGTGTGGTGCGGCTGTACCCTTTCATTAATATTGAAGGAAGGGGGGTGTGTTGTCTCGTGTCTTCCTGCATGCATGATCTGGAGGATGTCATGGTGAGAATTTTCACTGAGTGTCTGGAATGTTGGTGTATGACTGTGTGTTCCAGCCCAGGCAATTGGAGCTATGTAGCCTGTATGGTGCCTGGGCTGGAACACACACCCATACATCAGCATTCCTGACACTCACTGAACATTCTCACCATGACCTCCTCCAGACCATGCATGCTGGAAGACACGATCCAACACAGAGCAAGTGGGTATACATAGGCATGGAGAATAGATGAAAAGGCCAGGCCAGTTAGTGCAGAGGGATGGAGGTTCTCAGGAAGAGATGTAAAAAGCCAGCCCTAGGCTGTCGGTTACACTTGCTGTAAATGCTAGCAGCTGTTTGCCTGATCTAGGGACAGGTTTAACAACAGGGGGGACTGGTTTCTGGAGGGAATGGAGTCCCTCTGTCGGGGCAGGAGCATGCCTGGAATTCCACAACTCCACATACCACACAATGCAGGGGACACAGAGTGGACTAAACACAATAGCAGGGACTCAAAGGTCCATATAGCAGGGCACGGACTCTCTCTCTCAAAATACAGGGAAAACGGTGGGCATTGTCCAGGGTGCTAGAAAACATGCACCGCTAGGGATCATAATATAAAAGTACAAAACACAGTGAGCTGGCAAAGTTGGGACCACGTACAGTGAAGCATCAATGCAATAACCGACTACAAGACAAAATACAAACAGAAGAATACGCAAGCACCTGGCAGATATAAACCACAATTACAGGAAATTCAGTCAGGTCTTGTCATGAACAGCACAGAAACTGTGATAAGGGGTGAGTGGGTAGATTCATAGACAGGGAAAAGAAATATACAGTCACATACAGTGCAAGATGGAAAATACATTTGGGAAAAATAAATGTCATGCAATGCATTGGTAAAATGAAAACCCACAGTAAACTCAGTAAACTCAAGTGACATATGTGTGAAACACGGTTAAAGGCTGTCAGGGGTCTACACGTGGAGACTGCCATTCCCACACTGACATGTTTGGAATTTCTGGGTAAGTAGACCCCAAATATTTACTGCATTCTTACTTATAAATGTTAAATGCAATAAACAACTGCATACGCCATAACTATAGGCTTTGTCAATACTTGTTCTCCATTGTCCTGGTATTGTGCCCTCCCCTGTTGCTGTTCATCCCAAACTATATTACAACATCTTCGCTCAGAGGTGTTTCAATCATAAAAGTAAACAGACAAAAGTTGCTAGTATACCTCATTGGCCTTTGGTAACAGCAACAGCTCCTGCGCATTAAGGGCCCCAAAGCAGCTGGCCCCCTGTTAGCAGTCTTATGATGAAGCAAAATACTTATTTAAATTCAAGTCCTTAAATGTGCGCTTTGCAGGTGGCACCATCAGGCATTCACCTCCCTCGGGTGTCTTGCAGTATCCAGCAACGTTTGTATCACCTTGTTGCATTTTTACTCTAGTTTCATCTACATTAGCCCTTACGACCAAAGACAGATTAATAGCTTTTTAATAGGAATTTAGTGTTGCAGCTCCCCGCTGGCTGTCTGTCCTGTGATAATCTTCAAGTATTAACCCCCTTGATGCATTCATTTGTCCCCAACCCTCTTCAAATGGCACTGGCTCCCAATGCAAGCCTGTATCATCTTCAAATCCTGCTGCATCATCTACAAGGCTGTCACCATGAGGTCCCCAAGATACATCACTGAGAAACTCAGCATCTCTTGAGGCTGACAATCCACCAGAAGTAAGGACCTGTGCACACTTGAACTCAGCTGGTGCAGGAAATAAAAACAGAAGACATGCCTTCTGTGTCTACACCCCAAGACTCTGGAACCACCTCTCCAACAGCATCATACCCGTCCCTTCACTTCTACAGTTCCAGAAGGATCTCAAGACCCTCGGCTTCAATGAACGGCTCGTTTATAACACCAAGATCCACACAATCTCCACTCCCCACCCTACCTGAGACTGGGTGATCTGCTCCCGCTGGTTCCTCTCAAGATTGCTTGCAGATCCCTTGCTACCAAACTGCCTGCCCTCCCTCTTCCCTCTTAGCTTCCCGCTTTTTCGCTGCTCTGCTTCCCTCAACATTTTCTTCCCCCTTTGCTTGTAAAGCGCTCTGTTGCTTCCCAAAGCTAGGACGGCGCTCAATAAATACCCTAATAATAACAATATTAATATTAATATTAATAATAATAATAATAATAATATTTTGTCTTCATCATAATTTAAGCACCCCACAGGTGTTTCAAGACTGCTTTTCCCAGCTGTACTCTAGGGGATCCCAATACAACATATTAAAATGGCCCCCACAAGCCCTGACCCTGCCCAAACATATCAACCATGATAAGAAATCTTGGAATTAAAATGGACAACACCCTGACTCTTGAGCCACAGGTCAAAGCCATCGTCAGGCGCTGTTTCTCCCAGCTGCACACGCTATGCCGCATCTTACCTTACTTCATTCACCCAGAGAGCTATGGCCCTGTTTTCTCGAATACTTTCCAAACTAGACTATGCAAACAGCCTCGATCTCAGACCCCTAGATTATCTAATGAGGAAACTTCAAAGAGTCCAAAATGCAGAATACTTCTCAGAATTAAGCGATTTGAACATATCAAGCCAGCATTACAATCGCTACACTGGCTTACCCATCAGAAAAGGGTGCCTTTCAAAACTTTGTGCATAGCCCATTGATCAAACCACGGAGTGGGCCCTTCCTCCTTCAGAAGTACGTTTCAACACTACTCCCCTTCCAGAACACTTAAGTCCAGCAATGCTGCACTAGTGCTAGACCCTAACGTCAACAAGAAACAGCAAGGGAGATCCTCTTTTTCAGTTCTAGCCACAAAACTGTATAACAACCTGCCCATACCTCTCTGCCTGGAGGAGAACTACCTGACTTTCCGGAAACACCTGAAGACATGGCTTTTTAACCAACCACTTTGAAAGAAATGAAAAATAATAGCAACCGACTAAAAACTGTGAACCAGAAATACTTGTGCTAATTTGCGACAAGCATTTTTCGAAACTCTTGGCACTGCCATCTGCGGTAAACCATGTTGATTCATGGAACCTGTCCTGTGTCGCACTGGTGGGCACCTTTAATCTCAGTGAAATCTACCACCAAGAGCACAGACAACTCCCCCTCATCCCTCAACTAACTCCTCAATACTAAACCCTCGTATCCTTACACCTCCCGTACTCCTACAGACAGAGGTCCTAAGTCTAGTGTACTTTATAGTTTGAGACCTTATCCATCTTCTATCAACAACCATGCTGTCAGGTTTGGCATTCCACAGGGGGTTTCCTGCCCAGTCTGTACCAACCACAAACAACTTAGAGATTGTCATATCGACACACAAGTAGTGGGTACTTCTGACCTGCATCAATCAACACCAAAGGTTTTCTTGTCTCCCTTCCTGCTACCCGACTAACACACCATACCCTCCTTTCTTACAGACCCATGCACAGCAAGGCCAACATTATTGGCAGAAGAGTTCTATATATGACCACTTTACATTAAATTACATTACATTACAACTTCAGCCGGCACTGTTTGGTAACAGGCAAGGGCAGGCTATACTCACTAGAGACGCAGTTTAGCAAAGCAAAGCAGCTGAACAACCGCACTAACTATTAAAACAAGTGCAATTTCCAAGCAAGTATGCAAAAATAGTATTCTATACCCACCACACTCAAAGTACTAAAAGCATTAAGCACCTTCTTCTGCCATGGAAAGAACAGGGGAAAAAGGCTGCATACTTACAATATGAAGAGGAAGAAAGTGAGCCCATACAACCGACAGAAGATTGAACACTGCCGGCCTCATCACGAGTTGGGCAGTAGCCCTTAAATGCGGTGGTAACGCTATTACCGCCGCATTTATGGATCCGCCCAAACATGAGTCTGGCAGCATTTACCCCCAGCTTCAAGCGGTAACGCGCTTAGCAAGGAGGTATCGCAGCAGTAATACTGCCGGGATACCACCCAACTGGTGATGAGGCCCTGTGTATGTACCCGTGGAGATTTTAATCATAATCAGTTATAAAAAAGTGATTTCTACAAAATGTTCTCTTTGGCTGATACGTAAAAATAAGTGTATCATAATCTTAATCATTCTCAGTCTAATAATATGCCGGATAATGTATTAGTAGGCAGATTATAATCACACGCATGATATATTCCTTTTGATGGTTGCTCATTCTGATGCCGTGTTTGGGCCAAAGAAGAAATTATGGAGAAGTGTTACAAAAAGGATCTTGACTAAAGCTTGACTGAAGAACCCCATTTGTACATGCAGTTAATTACTACAATAGACAGACTAGGTACTAGAAATTGTGCTGCAGGAGGGATAGCAAAAATAGGCAAATAATTGAAGAAAGGAAAAGCTCACAAATAGTCTTGAATAATGTTCATTGGGACAAGGGTGGGAAAGGGGACCTACACATTCTCTTGGGTCCAGGGCCTGGTGTGTAGGGTACTTAGTGGGCCTGATAATGATAAATCTTAATCTTTGTGTAGGGCGATAGTATCAAGGCAGTCTTCTTGGCCTTTGCACGTGGTGGGAGTGCTGGTTCGGCATCCTTGAGCTGGCTTGACAGTACTTGGTTACTGCTGTGGTGTCCCCCAGCAGGTGGCTCGTCTTGCTCCACAGAGCTCAGCACTGCAGTGATGTCTTCAACATGAGAGGCTCAACAGTCTTGGGCAGTGCTCGATGGTGCAAAGCCGGGATTTAGTCCAGTTGCCCATGGTCTGCGAGGTGACTTGGCGTGGCTCATCTCAGCTGCAATGTCTCTGCAGTGGTTTCATCAATTCGCTCAATCAGTCAGTGATTCAATACGGGTTTGGTGGCGCAGACAGTAGTTTGCTGCATGAATATATGTGGTACAACAGCTGCCAAAAGCGGCTTGACCAGTCGATGCTGGTTGGAAGCCTTATTTGTATCCTGAGCCACAGCAGAGGTCTGAACTTTGAGATGCTGAGCGTTTGCCTCCTGAGAACCTCAGAAACTCATCAGGCAAGCTTCTAGTTCTAGCAAATGTTCCTTATGAGTCCCAGGGATGTTGAGAGGAGGGTCTCTCCAACAGTTACTTCGCTGTCTCAAGTCCTTAGAAAGGAGGCTTTGAGTCCAGAAAAACGCCACCAACTTTCCACACAGTGGGCCTCATTATGACCCAGGCGGTAACCATGGCGCTATTTGCGCCATGGTTGCCTCCAAAACCTAACTGATTCCGCGATGGTGAATGGAGCAATTACCGCACCATTCCAAGGTTGGCGGGGGCGGTAATTCCCCATTCAACATGGCCCTTTCCCATTTCCATGTGAGCCCCCATAGGGCTCAATGTGAATGGGGAAGGCGCTAATAACGGTACCGCTAATTGCGGTACCGTTATTAGCTCCAAAGACCCTTTGCGGGTCCTATCCTTAACGCCTGGTAAAACCAGGCGTTAAGGATAGGACCCGCAAAGGGACCTCGGAATAGGGTGGTAAGGGTTTATTGGCACCAGTGCCCCTACCGGTACCGGTATTCCCTTACCGCCCGGGTCGTAATGAGGCCCAGTGAGTCTTTCCTACTCTGTTTCTGACTTATTCGTAGTAGGGATTGGTAGATTGCAAGCCCTGTCTAGGATTTATGGGGGCCAGCTGCCACAGGGAATGCCCGCTCTCGTTTACAGCACTTCACAGGTCGCTTTGCTGCTGGTGGAGTTGATGGTTGGCAGACGCTGTGGATTCTGGGAGTACCAACGCAGACAAAGTGAACCTCTGCGCCCCCACATTCTCAATCTGCTGTATAACCTACGAAGAATAAAGGACTCTGGCTGCAGTTAACTATCTCTTGTCCTAATCATGGGCAGCATTTGGAAGTCCCCTCTTCCTACACAGATGAAAGTGGGCATGTCATCTGTGGGCATAAATGCCTATCCGGGTTATACTGAAACTACCTGGTATCGGCTCTGAAAGAGGGGTGCTTTCACCGCCTTTTGCTCTTTCATATCAGCACTAATCACTGAAGGGAACAATTAGTAGATATTTCCTTTAAAGCTAATATAGCTATAGTTTGTGTCTTATCATGCCACATGTTATTTTGGGCAATGTGTTGCTTTATATTTAAGTGCACCTAGAATCCAATTTGTTGGCTGCTAGCGCATTTCCACCAGGTTTGAGAGAACATTTGAAATACCAATGGGGATTCAAAATGAGACTTCATTAAGGGCCTCATTCATGGAATTTGTGCGCCAAAAAACGGGGATTTGTGCGCCATTCCGCCCGCAAATCCCTGTTTCACAAATTCCATGAATCAGCCCCTTAAATGTACTACAGTCCTCACTGCTGCCAGGCAGTTTTGTAGCTTCAGATATTCTTGATTAATATGATCATTTCTGTAACCAGAATCATTTGCTAGTGATCATGTCAGAGGTGCCAACAGATGCCTGATTAACATTGAACCATCTTCCTAATATTAATAGGCCATTTAAGGACGATTATAAGTGCAGGATTTGCATCTTTCTTTCTGGTAGGTTGTTGTTTCCCATCCTAGCTGCTGGTGTGTCTTTAGAATGTTCACAGCAGATCTATACCAACATGTTGATAATTTAGTTACTCATTTCTTGTGCCAGATGCCAGACCATGTGTAACCAGTGGCACCACTGTTTAATCACAGAGCACATGAAGGAAGTGCGTTTGTTTGACAAAGCACATTTTCTTGCAGAATCCGACTTCACTTTGCTCTTAGAAATTCAAATAAACTCATCCATTCTCCCACTCCCTTATGGTTTTATGGGCAGCTTTCTGATTTTGTGCTGCATGTGTACTCTGTCATGTATCGCTTCATGCATTGATGTAGGTGATTCCATGTAGTCCAAGCCCTGTGCTGGTGTAAGCTTGGCGTTTGCCCTGCTGCAGCACAGAACCAAGAAAAAAGGAGCTACTCACAACTGAATTGGGGTTCTCCTCTTGGCTGCCATGGCAGGGTGCACTCAAACTATGCAATCGACGTCATTTGGAATGAGCTTTTAATTCATCTATTCATCCTTTTTACTTGCCAATTCCCTTGAGGGTGGTGCAGTGCCACCCGTAGGTGTTGGATCGCGCCTAGAAACACTTGTGTCCAGGCGCGTTATAAATGCCATATCATATCATGTCATTCTTTCCAAAGCAGACCTGCATTTCTAGCTCTAGGAATTGTACGCCGTTGTCGGCCATGATCTGTGAGCGGGCTCCCTCCCTTTTGAAAACATCTCTGAGCAAGTCGAATGAGGACTTTGTTATCGTGTGCGCCTGGAATGTGTCTTTGGTCCATTTGGACAGGTAGTCTGTAAGTATGATGGCAAACATTTGCGAGCTGTCCATGTAATCCAGTGGACCTATAAAGTCTGCGGATACTTTTTTCCACACCTTTCCTTCCCATTCAAGGCTCTGAAGTGGTGCTGGTTTTGTCATTAGGCATACGTGGCAATATTCCAGGGTGTGCTCTACTTCTTGACCCATGCGCCGCCCCAATAGTGCTTGGGTAATCTCTTCACAAGCACACTTGTATTCCCAAATTAGAACATACGCCTGTTTGCTTTGCGCATACTGCCAGTAATGGTACTATAAGAAAATCTGTCTATGATTGTTCAGCCAATATCAGGGTCGGACTGGGACAAGAAATAGGCCCGGTCACCCAAAAGAAGTGGCCCGACCCTTCGCCCCAAAAAAGTGGCCCACTCCTCGCCTCACGACCCTTCACCTCTGATGACATCATCGGAAGTGATGTCATTTGACCCCACCCCAAAGTGACATCCCGGGAAGAAATGAAACACGACCTTTCACCCTTGACAAAACAGGAAGTGACATCAAATAGCACTAAGTACACTAAATTACTGTGAATCCAAGCAGACGTCCAAGGCCAAATGATAATATGTTATTGTATAGCACTTACGCTTAAGCTCTTTTTTATAGAACAAATATGCATACAATATCACCCAACCTGTGTTGGTACTCATTTATCGACCTAAGAAGGATGAAAGGATTTTTGGAAAAAAAAGAATATATTTTTTTCCATTTTCTATTCAATTCTTTTTTCTCCAAACCGGCACAGGCATGAACAGAAACCGGCCCCCACACTCCAGGGACGATTTAATCTGAAAGGCCGAGGGACCGATCTGATCCTGGCCATTATATGGCAGTACCCCCAAGTAAGAACATACTCCAGTTTGTTCTACCATTACAAATGCATGCCACAGTATAAAAGCATGTACAAACTGGCTGTCCCAAAATGCCATTCTAGCTACATAATAACACTTACCATGCTTGCTTTATCAAAGATGTCCAATACAAAATGTCATGCCCTAGTAAGACATGGATAGACTGGCTGCAACAAAATGTCAGTCCAGCCACGTAATAACACTTATCCCAATAAAAATGTCAATACAAATATGCCACAGTAAGAATAATACCACTGATCATGCTTGCTTTTTATCAAACATGCGCAATACAAAATGTCATGCCACAGTAAGAAATGGCTAGACTGGTTGCATACAAAATCCAGCCTAACTTCGTAATAACACTTACGATGCTTACTTTACCAAAGATGCCCAATACAAATGTCATACTACAATAAGAAATAGCTAGACTGGCTGCATTACAATACCAATCTACTTACACAATAACACTTATCTTGCTTGCTGTATCATCCATGCCCAGTAAAACATGTAAACAAGCCATGCCTGCCTCCCTGGTGTGCCAGTGCCTCGCAGAGATAATCACATTAATTATTAATGTAAATATGTGTGAGTGCAAGGCTCTAGGAAGACCAGGGGGCAGATGTGTGAGAGGCACTGGAGTCCCAGGGTACAAATATGGCATTTTTTACTGGGCATAGATGGCCATTAATAAATGGCATGCCTTCCCCCTGTGCCCTCCATGTTTCACATGCATAGATAATCAGTTATGCGTGCATGTGAGGCGAAGGGGGCTTAGGGGTCAGGCATGAGATTGCATGTGAGGCACTAGGCGCTAGGAATCTCAGGGTATTGGGCTGGCATTCTTTACTGGGCATTATCAGTAAATAAAAAATGCCATGCCTGCCCCATGGGCCCCAGTGCCTCACATGGACTCAATGAATGTGATTGTGTGTATGCGAGGCACTGGGGGGCAAATGTTTATAATTGTGTCTTGTGATATGATGGTAATATCCTCCCCAGGGTCTGGCAAAATCTGGAGCAGTTTCCCATACAGTCTTAACTTGAGCATGGGTTTTCTTCTTTTTGTTTTTTGCTATGATGCCCTTTGCATACAGATTACAAGCTCCCTGCCAGCCTTTTCAGGTGATGTGGAACTGGTCATGATGTCTTTGCAGCGTGCCACTGTCAGGAGTTAACTCTGGGTGTCAGGCACATTTCTTGGTAACACCACACAGTTCAACCCACAGAATCACCAGACATTGGGCCTCATTACAATTGTGCCAGACCGAAAACAACTTGGCCGCTAAGCCTACTAGCTCTGTTGTTTCCATCCCGGCACACTACAACTCTGCGGGCTGGTGCTGTCCCGCCCGTCACGGTCAGACCTGCCGGGAAGTATGGCGCCCGCTCACAGAGTTCTCACAGGAGCATCAGCACCGTTGTTAACGGTGCCAGTGCTCCCGTGTCCCCTTTCCCATGGAGTCCTACAGTTACATTTTAAATGACGGTTTGCATAAAAATAAAACAAAAACACAGGCACACATCTGCAACTGTATATAGGAAGGGTTTCTCACAGGGTTACATACACAGCATACCATAGTTGTGAACAGTAGTAAAATACGAAGGATTAAAATACAAAGGATACAGATATCAACTGGAGTTTTGCAAAATCAAGAAATAAGGGTTCAGAATTCAAAGAGTTCAGGGTTCAAAAAGTCCTTTCCTTTATCCTCCCCAGATGTTGGTAGGTCTCCCCTCCTCTAACTTCCTTGCCTCCTTCACACCTGATAACATTTCTTCTCCATCACCCTCACTATCTCTCTCTCTTCAGATGATACCCGCCCCTTCCCCAATCTCCTCAATACTCTCCGTCCAATCTCCAACTTTCTCCTCCACATAGTTGCCAATTTTCCTCCAACATCCCTACTCCCCTCTCGCCAAGCTCCAGTTCTGTGCTCTAGCTCTCCTCTCATTAGACCTCGAGCTCACCAATCCCCTAGAAAACACCTTTGCTCAGTTTAATCTCAAATACCCTGCACTGACAGTCAGTCAGAGCTGACTAGCTATAGCCTGGCCACTCTTCCTCTTGGCTGATGCTTAGTTGGTTTTAAGAGCATTGGTCTAAGGTTACATTAAGGACTGTCACCATCTTGGATATCCCAGAATTGTCCTGGCCATGCATTAAGTCTCCTTCCCTCCTCCTTGAAAACCTGTAGCAATTGCCCATTTTTCATGGTTCCCTCTTCTTTCTCGGCATAGAAATCAGAAAACCCTACAGTATGAATGTGAAACTGTTCATTGTAATTATAACTCCTTCTGGAGAGAGAATACTGTTTGTTTGTTGGTTTTCTCCCTTACAGTACAACACTAGTCAATTTCATATTGTTCACATTCAACTTTGTATCCATGGATCTTTCGCTGTCTGCACGAGTGTGACTCATCTTTAGAAATGTTTACTTCAGCATAGGTGCCAAAGGAAGAAATGTCTCTCTCTCTGCTTGTTGGGGACTGCAAAATGTAGCTCTCTTTCTTTAAATGGAAATTCTATGCTGTGTGGACGGGTCTGGCCAGAGATCTGGAATGGCTCTCTCAGAGTGTCCACCTTATGACAAAGTTAAGCAACTTTGACTTCTCCCTTCCGCCTTGGTGATCATAGATGTTCTTTGGGTGGTGGGGGTGTGAGTGCCCCTGTGACTGACCCCTGCCTTGGGACACAGTTGGGGTGATCTGGGGCTACCTTGTGTACCTCCTCTGGGTCCATTATCCACTGACCCAGGACCTTTCCCGGTCCCTGAGATTAGGCAGGGGACTTAATCACAATGTATTTCAGCATTTTGTTTCCATTGGGTCCAGATATTGCAGGTGTACCTGGTATCTGTAGACAGACGGTTGCGTTGTGATGCCTTCTGCAGTGCTGTCTTGCTCCTTGGCTCTGTCAGCACTCTGGCATCTGTATTGCCAGCGATTTTCACCACTGTGTTATCTTCCTCTTTGTAAGCTGTATCATTGAAATATTTGTCTTTGATTGAATAAAAACATGTATTTTGTATTTGTAGTGTTTCATACTTAATTCCTATAGTTAAGTGGTTTGCAACTATGTAGCATTCAAGCTCCAAGTTGTTCACCTTTGTACAAGGGGGGCGTGATTACACTGACGGGCCCATAGATCAGTGCGCACCCTCTAGTAACTTTAAGGCAAGATAGCTGCACCATGTGAGGACTGGGGGTGCAGGATTCAACACGACTCAATAATGAGGACTGAGTAAATTGGCAAAGGGAAGTCTGTTTAATGACAAGTACATCAAACAGAGAAACAAATGGAAATCAGCAGCATTGCGATCACCTGTCTCGCTCCAGCTTCCTCGAACTTCAGTCAACAGCCATTGTTATAGGCCAAACTCGTCATCACTGACGTCTAATTCTATAAAAAATCATCATGCAATATAATTGGCTAGGAAAGGTAACTTAAGTATAGGTGCTATATCTGTATCTGAAAACAGAGAATACGGATTGGGTGACTCTTATCGGGTGGGTGTCTACGCCCATCCCTCTACATCACGCGTGATGGACGTCACTACAACTACGACGTCCTATTGGTTACAGTGTCTATAGGACCCTATATTACATGGTCCACTGTGATTGGGCAAGTTGCACCCCTAAACATAAATCTCCACTTTAATTAGCAGCATGCAGAATGGACACCTAGGTGCCTAGTGCCCCAGGATTCACCCTGCCTCCTTTCCATCAATCAGTGTTTTAGGGTGATGTGTCAGTTAGTTGGCTGAGGATGGCCTCGAAACTGTAGTCTCTTATCGGGAAAAGTTATGGCATCCTGGGTTCTGGATGACATCAGACGGTGGTACTTCTTCGTGCCTGGCTGGTCATATGTTAGTTCACCATGAATCTGCTTCAGTTTCCAGCTTTTAGTGTATTTAATTCTCCTTTTGGTCCCACCACCTGCCTGGGCCTCCTTATCTTGACCTTCACTGGGCAGGCTGGTATGCTCTGAAGTTTCGATTCTTCTTAGCTGAAGCTCTCCTCCCTTTCTTGGGTTGACCTTGATCTCCCAGGCATAAGCTGCCCTGTGTTGAGTTTCGATTTCGCTCTTTCTCCAGGCTGTGCTGGGATGTGAAACCTGTTAGGCCCTGGCCGCCTTGGGTACTTCTGCTTTTACAAAATGGAGTCGCACTTGTATAGCGTGCCTTATTGAGGTAGATGTATGATTGGCGCTTGCCGCTCTATTCTTCTACTAAACATTGCAAGCAGTATCGATTTCTTAGCTTCTTGCGTTCCAAGCCTATTTACACACATAAGCTGGTTCGATTCTTCCATCTGGTTTCACAGCTATGTTTCTTTTATGGTTCAGCATCGTTTTGTCTTTTGTGTCTCTTGTATTTATATTTAATGGCTGCTCGTGCTGGCGTGTTACCTTTGTCCATGTGCGAGTCTGTCCAGGCCCGCGTTTCGTAACCATTTGCCTTCCATCAGGGCTCTTTGTGTCTCCTCATGGACAGTCTGTAAATACTCATTGTTTCGTATCAACGGCTGGTATGGTTGTCTGATGGGGTACCGTGCTCCCCAGGGCTGTCTGGTAACGGGCGCTTCAACAGGTACAGCTCTTCTAATGTACACTGGGCAAAGTCACAGTGCAGCTCTTTGTTGGTTCATCTGCTCCTCATACGTCACATACCTCGGTGAGTACTTTCCTTGTACCTCAAAATGAGAGGCAGGGGTGCAGGCCATGTCTGGGACCTCCTCTACACTCCCCCCTCTGGTCGGTTCATCGACCACTTCTGCTTCCTCTTTTGTATTTATTTTCTTTGATTCTTCAATGTCTTGTTCATCATCTTCTGGGTTTGTACAAGATGGTGTGAATGTGTGCATCTTTGGAGTCCATATTTTTATCACACCTTTCAAACTTCCTGCTGTTTTTACATGCTCATCTTTGTTCCAGGTCATTAGCTGGCATTGTCCATTTGGACTGCAGTAGATCCATTTTCCTTCATACCTTCTTCGTTTCTTAGGATATGTGAACTTTGTTCCTTCTGGCGCAAATTCACTGGCTTTCACAAAGTCTCTTATTTATTCATCAGTCAGGTCTCTGGGCTTCCACCCAGGTTCGACATCGACCATGATTTTCATCCCAATGGCTTTCTTTGCAGTTTTCTGGCACTGTGTGATGATTATTTTGATAACACAGAAACCTAGTAGTATCATGACTAGCAGGGCTCCCCGAAACTTGAATATATCAGCCATCCATTGTGGGAGCCATGAGAACAGGTTCCCAAACCAGCTGTCATCGTCTACTTCATCCGTTTCATCGATCATCTGGTTCTTTAGATTTGTCAACATGCTTATGGCCTCTGTTAGGGTTCCATTTTCTTCATCGTGCGATGGTGTAAATGTGTAACACGATTCTGCGATTTTTGCGCAAACACCTCCATGCATCTCTGTGATCATGTCAAGCACATATCTGTTCTGGAGGGTCATCAGCCGGACTGCTCTTAGTTCTTCTTTGATCGCGTTGAATCCTTTTATGGTGGTGTTGATGGTCTGCAGTAGCTCCCATCTGAACAAACATTAAGGATCAAGAGAAGCCCGCATGAAACTGACAATGAACTAAATGATTACCTGGACAGTACAGCTCATCTCGGAAATAATATCTGGTACCAACACATGAAGGAAGTAGGACGAAGGCAATCGGAAGAAGAATGCTTCGTCGGTGCGCTCCTACCATACAGCATGGGAAAATCCAAGATCTTTGTAGCAGTAGAAATTGATGTCCCCACAGCACACTGTATGACACACGTAGCAATGTGCAACACCAGAGGACAGTTTATGGGAAGAGACGCCTTACTGAAATGGGCCAACGAAAAGGATTACCCAGATGAAGATGGCTTCATCCAAGACAACAGAACAAGGAACAGGGCACACACCAAGAATCATGTGATCAGATATGAGAAACCTGACGTCAAAGGATCAGGAATAAGATGGGAAATAAACCCGAGATTGAAAGTCCAAGGAAAAACAGCAGAAGAATCCCAAATCTGGAAGAACAGAGGCCAAATGCAGATCTGGGGAACTGTGGTTTCCCCAGACAGATGGGAAGGAGTAGTGATCTGTCGGGCTTGGATGGTCCTTGGAGTCTGCCAAGAAGCAATAGAGAATTCACAGAGACTATTCAAACCTCTGTGGCCAAAATTGGTAAGGCTGTTAACATGGGTCGAAGACAAAGGAGGACCCCTGCAGATAGTACCACTGGAAAACCCAAAGCTATGCTTCAGAAGCAATGGCACGAGAAAGATGGGGGAGAATCAAAACTGCGCACGAATATACAAAGCCCCAGGAATGACGCAAGGAACCGCAGTCATAATGGACCATTACTGGGCGTGTGGGTCCAAGGCATACATAAGACTACCGAAGAACTGGGGAGGCATATGCACACTGGTGAACGTCCACATTCCTGCACTAGTGATCCCTAAAAATGATCTGAATTTGGACAGTTTCCCGAAAGCGGATGCTCATCTAAGAAAAAGGAGATCTGTGGAACTGATTTCAAGAATGAAGAGAGAACATTACTTTTCTATCAAATCAGAGGAAGCATTTTATGCAATCCCCTACGAACACAGGCTGTTTAGCCTAACCTCATCAGTATTCACAACAATAATCTTGCCACACATCCAAGTTGGTGCAAACACCAAATGGTCGCGGAAGTACCCGAAAGTACTGTTTGCTGTCTCTGCTCGCTGTTCGCTGTTCGAGTCCCTGCTGGTGCTACATTTCCCTCGTATTGCCGACGGCGCTGTCTTGGGAATTGATCATCCTCGGCTGCCGGAGGAACTATTTTACAGTAACACTTGTTTGTGTTTACTGCTTTAAGAAAAGTTGTGAGCCGGACCTACGCCCGCCCCCTCCCTCTGTGGTGGGCGGCATAAATACTGCTGCTCCCGCGCACTTGCGCGCGCACCGCGGAAGTACCCGAAAGTACTGTTTGCTGTTCGCGGTGCGCGGCGCGTTTTAGCGCTGACACATCGTTACTTGGCTCTACCCTTGAGATTCATAATAAGTAAGTTGGCTTTTCAAGTGGTTAAGTTTAAAATACCCAGCAAAATTAACTTTGTTTCTGTGGTCGCCTTTAACCCTTAACTCTCAAAATATGAGACATCTTCACACACTAAGCTCTGGAATACCAGTGCTTCATAATGTTTGGAGACTTGAACATGAACCTGATAAAACCAAAATGGATGATACCCCTATTAACATCAAGAGTGTTCCTAGCACTGCTATTGCATGCTCCACTCCTAGACTAGTACCTGAGAACAGAAGGTGTACTAGCAAAAAAGTTTCTGGTAATAATACATCAGATATTCGATCCTTCTGCTTTCCTGTTGCTCCTCCCAACACTGGCATTGCTATTAAAACTCCTCTATCAAGTGTCAACACTAAAAGTGGCTTGTCCAAAGATAAAGTCATCGTGAGTTTTGATGAGGATGCAATAATAGAAATATCAGGTTGCGACATCTCTCTTTCAGACAGCACTGTGCTAAGAGAGGCTTCAAATGCTCATAACAACGCTGACCTGAATAGCTGTCCTTCTCCTCCTCACAGTGAGGTGACTATGTCAATCGATTTAGCAAACCCAAAAAATGATACTTCTAATCATGTGCTGGAAGAAAAATTATCCTTTTCTCCTAACATTTCTGCAATCACTTATCAGAATCAATGTGTGTCCAGTTCTTCATTCATAAATCCCACTCCTCGTAGACAAACAGAATCACACAGTCATCCTGGGCAAGAGGGCGTATCTAGGGCTGTTATCATATCATTTGAAGCTATGCAAACAACTATGAACATCTTACTTAAATTATTTGATACCCTAAATGACAAGATTAAGATCCAAACTGATTTACTCAACCTAGTAATATCTTGGCAAACCAAACAAGATGCGGCAGTTGCAACGCGTAACAATATAACAACGTCTGATTCAAAAGTAACTCAACATCCAACGATAGTGGATTCAGCTGCCCCATCTGTCTTTGAAGTGGATGTTAATACTCGCCCTGACACTAGCACATGGACCCCTGTCCTCCCTTGTTTCCCCAACATCATTGGTGATCAGGTAACTAATGCTACAGTTGCCTCGGTTCCAATGGTTAAACAAAAGAATAAAAATCCTTCAAGTACAAAAGACATTAATGTATACACTATCTTTTCAAATAAGGAACAAAAGACAATGCAATCGGGCGCAAAAAAGGTGCCCAATAGAGCGATTAAAAAACCTAAAAATATGATAGGTCCCACCCAGCCTATGACAGCTGCATCCAAACAGTTTATTAAACGTCTTACAATGCCGAATAAGAGTACACAAGTAGCCTCCTCTGCTGTAGCAAAAAAATACCAGTTGTTAGCACAAACCCGCAAACAACATTCGAATATTTCCTCTCTGCTTAATCAAAAAGCAACTCATTACGAGCCGCTTGACGATCTGATTAAGGCAGTAGATTCCCATGCAAGCTCACATGCATCGACATCTGATCAGTCGAGCAACCTAGCCAATAGCTCAATGAGTAATGCGGCAACCCGGCGTGACGAGATCAGGAAAGCTGTGGATGCCTATATGGCCCAATGTCCAGCCCAAAGAAATCTTATAACCCCCTTATCTTCAAACTCACCCGCTTTGTCCGCTTCATCGTGTGAGTTACAAGTCTCGAGTGATCGACCAAATATAGAGGCTGCTAGCAAATCTACATACTCTGATGCCATAAATATTAAATCCCCTTGTGCTGGCGCCCATATAGATGGCAAGTTTTCCTCCCCCCATCGTAAGGACAAACATGAATCAGAAATAGCTCAATTGGTCAAAGCTCTATTGCCAATAAAAAACAACGGCGAAACTTGCACTAGACCGTCGATACTACTGAATCATAATAGGTCTACTGCCCATGAAAAACCACAACCAAAACCTTATCACCCTGATTTAGGATCATTGGTGTTGAGCTGTCGCCCCAACCCTTACACTCAATATACTCTAAACCGCCAAACTATTCTTGAAATATTTTTTGAGATAGACTCTTTGAATGATGTCATTAGTTCTGACATCGAACAAGTTGAATTTATAATGCCCAAACAACAGAGCATAGTCAGACTATGGTTTCGCTCAAGAGTAATCAAAGATTTAGTTTGGCAGGCAAGGGACGTCCTCTTTTCCATGGGTTTCCTGGTAATATGTGAATCGCAAAGAGAGCTTGAGGTTAGCCACCATGCTAAAGAAAGTGTAAAAAAGAATGTCACTTGGCGCAGCGATGTTGACAATCATGACTCAAACCATGTCATAAGCGGAAAATGTAATTGCCATTGCAAAACTAATGAAAGCTAACTAGAGCAAGAGAACGTGAATGTTGTTATATCCCTTGTCTCGTGGAACACACGTGGTTTTGGTCATCTCTTGGGAAATAACAATAAATCACTTTGGGAGTTTGATGTCGTAATGCTACAGGAAACTTGGATTGCGAAACAAATTCTATGGAACAATCACGAGCTTCACAATACGTTAGCTTTGAAAAATCCAAGAGGCCGTCCTATGTGTGGCCTGGTGACTGCTATTAAAAGCAGTGCTAACATATCCATCATACACAAATACTCTCCAAACCATTTTTCGCAACTAACGATTGTATCTATCAATTCCGTTCTGTATGCTCTAGTTAACCTGTATTGGAACCCTTTCAAAATTGATGACTCTGAATTTATCTCTGCTGTATCAGCTTTATTGAATTATCTAACGGCTGTACCTAAAATATCTCACACAATTGTAGCAGGTGATCTAAATCTTCACTGTATCACAAAATTGAGAGCATCTGAGCAAAATCGTAGAATCTCATGGGACCACCTTATGAAGTCAAGGGGATTTCAAATGATGAATGGATTAGGACCCCATGATGATCCTCCACAAAACACATGGTCACAAAGAGAGAGTAGTGGAATCATTGACTACATTTACGTTTCTGATTCACTATTCTTGATCAATCCCAAAATAGCGATCATAATTTGCTAGGCCTTCAATGGATCATACCTCATTGACAATTAGCAATCAATGAAATAAAATGGAAGCATTCTATTGCGATAAACAACGGTATTAACAGAGTGCGTTGGACACCAGACACTATTACCCAATTTGGTATGATGCTGGACTCTGCTTTTGATAGATCTCATGGTGGCACCGTGCAAAGTTCAGCTTACTATGACATCTTACAAAAAATGTCCCAAGCTCATACCATACCGAGACCCTATAAGACACACTCCCATGTGTTTGACTGGGAAATCAAAGAGAAGAAAGCATTTCTCAGGAAAGCAAAGCGCGAAGCCATGCTATTGCCAATATGCGACCGCTTCCAAAAACTTAAACAGTTAAAAACAAACTTTAAAAACTGGATGCGACACCATAAAGCCCAGATGCTACAAACAGATGGAGAACACATGTTAGAACTGACAAAAGACAAGAACACCGCACGTACATGGAAAGCCATAAACGAGTTATCCTCAACCTCACAATTCTGTAAACAAATTCAACAGGTCTCGGAATCCACATGGATTGAATACTTTCAGAGAATCCTTTCGCTGCCCAATCATGATATCCCAGTATCCTCCCAAACTAAGGTTAGTCCTTTCTTTCTCAAAATAGACAGAACGGACATTTTGTAATATATTCAAACTATAAGTCCCTCAAGAGCTCCAGGGCCAGATGGGTTGTCTAATTACATCTTTAAACAAAACCCTGAATTGTGGTCCAACATTTTATTTTCCTTGTTTCAACAAATTAATTATTCCCAAACTCTACCCAGATCGTGGAAACATTCCATCATAGTCCCATTGTATAAAAAGGGTAATCGTGAAAGACCTGAAAGCTACAGACCCATTGCGTTGCTCGATGCACCTGGCAAAATTTATACCAGGATTGTTCTTAAAGAACTGAACATTTGGATGAACCTAGCTAATATGCGTGACCCCTTCCAAACCGGTTTCGTCTCAGGTCTTGGCACGACGCCGAACATGTTTGTTCTTAATCTACTAAGAACTAAATACATCAATCGCAATCAAAATCTCTTTATGGCATTCGTTGACTTTCGCGGTGCCTTTGACTCCGTTGACAGAAATTTGTTATTTTCCAAACTAAGAAGGTTTGGTTGTCCATATTCACTACTCCGCATCATTGAGGAACTTCACTCAGACACAACGATTCAGATCAGGTTATCTACTGAAGGATCATTATCCAGAAGTGTAAAATCAGAAAGAGGGGTAAAACAAGGATGCATTTTAGCTTCAACGCTCTTCAATCTATTCCTTCTAGATCTTGGAATGGATTTTGAGGAAATAGTAAGTGATGCGCCTAAATTAGGATCACAAAGAATTCAATCGATACTTTATGCTGACGACCTAGTATTGGTATCCCAAACTCCCAGAGGCCTTCAAAATCTGATCCAATGTCTTGAAAAATATTGCAGAACGAATAATTTGATAATCAACACAGAAAAAACGCAGGTGTTGATTTGTCAAAAAAACAATAAAGTCAAGGCAAAATTCAAACGTTGCAAATGGAGACTAAATAATGAAAATCTCTGCCTAGTTAACACCTACAAATACTTAGGCATACACTTTACTGGAAGCCCGGCGCCCCAGTTACAACTATCTATTCTAAAAGCAAAAATTCAGTCTTTAGCCTCACAAGCCTCCATTATTTTGCATAAATATGGGAAATTTACAACTAAACGTGCTGGTTTTTTATAAACAAAAAGTAATTCCCATCATATCTTACGGAGCTGATTCCCAACAAGTGCACTCTAGAAAATATTGGGATAAGCTTGAAGGCACTTTTTGGAAATTGGTATTCAGACTACCTAACTGTACACCAACGGCATTGTTGAGACTTGAACTGGGCTTAAATTCGATCCATTGTTATGTCATATGGAAAATGTGTTGCTTTTTTAGGAAATGTCTAATTGGTGTCTCTGAGAAAAATGTGTTAAACACTCTAGCACACTATTTGCTAACATCTGTTGACAGATTTCCAAAAGCTTGGCTTCAAAATGTAACTAACACACTTATTGAAGCTAATATCTCTTTGCAGATGTTAATCTCAAATCCAATCAAAGCGAAAAAAACTTTGCTCTTACACGATTGGATTGTGACCCAAGATCTTTGCAAAAACTTAGTTGATTTCTCCTGGACCATCTTTTATCCCAAAAAAGTGGGTATAATGGAAAAATATTTACAACAGTGTCCCTCACACTTTGTACGAGCTCAGATGATGAGAATACGCTTTAATCTTCTTCCCACACACGAAATTCTATCCAGACGTGATAAGAACCAAACGCAAAACCAATGGTGTCGGTATTGTAATGACAACAACTGTATTGAAACCCTCAAACATTTAGTAGTATCTTGCTCTACATTAGAAACACTACGGCAAATATATTTTAAAACTTCCCTACAGCTCTACTGCTCTCGTTCTGAGGATGAAATTTGGGGCCTACTAATCAATAGTGAACGCCCAGCGATTTTAATCGCTCTAGTTAAATTCATAACTACTATCCTCCATTAGATGAATTTGTTGCAAATATAAGGAGGTATTAGACAATTTCATGTCGCTTTGTATGTTAAAGATGAAATGTATTGAATTTTAAGTGTTATATGTTGTTAGATTCAAAATAACTCCTTTCTTCTTGTGTTTTATTGTGTTTGTTTTATATTAAATATTTGAAAGGTTGAATATCAGCCAAACAAATAAAAAAAAAAAAAAAATAATAATAATAATAATTTGCTATGACTGTGGGCCTCATTACACGGATGGCGGTAAGGGTTTACCGGTACCGGTATTTTACCGGTACCGGTAAATCCTTACCGCCTTACTACGAGGTCCCTTTGCAGGTTGGGGAATTTAACGCCTGCTTTTTGCAGGCGTTAAAAACCAACCCGCAAAGGGACCAGGGAGCAATTTGCGGTACTGTAATTAGCGCCTTCCCCATTCCCATAAAGCCCTATGGGGCAAAAATGGGAATGGGGAAGGGCAATGGTGGAAGGGGGAATTACCGCCCCGCCAACCTTGGAATAGGGCGGTAATTCCCCTTTCCACCAAGGTGGTGCCGGTATTTTACCAGCATGAACCATGGCGCTAATAGCGCCATGATTCACCGCCATCCGTGTAATGAGGCCCTATGTCTCTAAACGCGTCTGTGCTGCTTTTCCGCTCTGGTAGTTTCTCTGAAACGATCTTCGGTGGAGCAGGGTTCATTACCTGTACCGAGGTAGAAGGAGAAGGATTTGTGTTTCTTTTCCTTCCCGCATACAATCTTTTGTAGACCTCCTCCAACCACTATTGGCTCACCATCTTCCCAACGCGTGGCTGTGTCGTGGGCCTGGTGCTTGTTCCTTGCGTTGAAGCTGGCGTGCTCGTTATTACAGTTTCTGTGGCTTTATTGTTCAGCTCTTCATGTAGCATCTTTGCTCTAACTATGAGTGGGAACAAATAATCAACTAGCGTTTGTGTTTTCTTGGTGAGTTCCTTCGTGGTTTCTTCCGTTCTTTTGAGGGATTTTGCTATGCCCTCTCTGTTTGGTTTCTCGCTTGGCTCCTCTTGGTGACATCCACTATTTTCTGGAGCTGTTCGTTCTGTAGGCAGTTTCTCTTTTACTGTTGTTTTGGTTTGAGGCCCTGTAGCCATTGACACTTGCCCTTGTTTGTGTGTACTCAGTGTGTGGGTGCGTGCCGTGGTCAGTGCTACATTATCACTCATTCCGTGCTGACCCTATCTCCAGCTTTTCTCTCCATTCATTACCTCAAGTGTGTATGCATCACTGCTATTTACGTTTAATTTTAGATCATTTGTTTTACCATCAGCTTTTCTCGGAACTGGAATCACTATATAGGGCCTGGGTGCTTTCGTGGGACCCATGCGTTCATTATCTGATGGGTGCACTGACATTGGGACACTTCGTGCACCAATAAAAAATGCAGTTCTGATAGTCAAGGACAAACACACAACGATAATTACTATGCATATACACATTATAGCTTTGTAGGCTAAATGGCAGCACTTCCTCCCAGGGAAGTGCGGGCGCCCCTCTGCTGGTGGTAAAACTAAGTTACTGTTTTGGGCCCCCATTTCGACCAAGTCCATAGTCACTGGTTTATTTCTTTTCTTATTCGGATATCGCAGCTCAAGAGTTTATTAATACCTAAAGTGACGCGTGCATTTCAAGTGTCCCCCCTCTTGCGGGTGATGCGGGTAGTCTCTAGGTAGGGAGTACAGTTCCTTTGCTAGACTATGGAAAAAGGTTAGACTAGCATTTTTGGTACATCACATTCATTATGCATATCTATAGTAGGTGAAGTCCCAGTGCACGCCTCGAATTTGCCTTGGTCCTGAGGACATGCTGGAATCTGTTCAATGCGAAGGAATGAAAATATGTAATATGTAATATGTATCACACAAAAATAGAATGCTGTGAAAATAAAAACAAAAAGAAAAATAAAAGAAAACATGGAAAAATCAGAAAAATCTGAAAAAATAGGAAAAACAAGAAGAAAAATAGGATGGTGTAGTTCTCGTTTTTGCTCTTCTCGATCTGTCCTTCGGCGAAAAATAAAGCACTTTCTCTCAGTCTTTCCCACGGCGGAAAATTGAAGAACTGTGTCTTTGTCTCGTTGATCTGTCCACGGCGGAAAGTCTCATTGGAACCTCCTTAGGTATTCTCACTGGAAGTTGGATAGCTCTACCTGGAGCATAATACCGTGGAGAAGTGTGCCCATGGGAGCGAGGTTGGCTGGATCTCTAAGGAAGGTGATGACTTCAACATCTGCAGGCCTTCCCACCATTTCTGGATAGTCTGTGACTAGTCTGAATAAGACATTGTGAGACAGCTTGGTGTCCTCGGGTGACAGGGACGTTTGTCTTGTTTTGCTGGGTCCTGATCACAAGTTTTTCTTTTGATTCCAACAGTCTCTGCACTGGCCTGCTGCATGGATTGCCACTAGATAGTATAGTTTGGTCCACAGTTGGTTTAATCATTCGATATTTCTTGGGTCTCTGATGAATGTGTGGGTATCAGTCGTTCTTCCAACGAGTCCTGGGCAAATTTCGATTATGCGAAAGAACAATGTGAAGGTGAGTTCTTCAATGTCTGTTTGCGGTGGAAGCATTTGTGTCTTTTTCACTGTGCTCGGGTAACTTGGCGAAGACCTCTGCGATGACGGTCAGCAGTTGCCTGATTACTTTTTTGTTAGCTGGATCTTGAATAAAATCTGTGACACTGGCTTCTCTCCCTATGAGTGACGGGTAAGATAACACCACGAGTTGAAAATAGGTGAGTACATCCCACTTGAGACTTCTGCTGGAACGTACCATAAGTTCTGTTAACAAAGTATCAATGCTGGTTGCTTCAGGATACTGTGTTGGGCTCTAAGAAATGTCTTGTCTGTAGTTTATTTCACTGCTTGCGACTTGACTCAAGAGTTTGTGTTATCAATGTTATTGTGGCTTCGGATAACCTTCTCTTTACCCTGCAACTAGGATGTACAGAGTGTCCATTTTATGTCCTTTATCACCTTTTCTCACTTTTCTTTTCTCAAGAGCCTGTCTAATTTTGAACGCCACAATCTTAAAACTGAGTTTCTTTCTCATGCATCCTTCTTCCTCGCCATAGATCTAGTCTGCACATGCTGAGGTTCTTCCCCGTTGTCTGTGGTTTCTTCGCCGTTGGATGCAGCAGGAGGGCTTTCCCCAATATACGGTTTAATGTCATTTATGAAGATCCATGCCCTTCTGCCCTGGAGCTTGACGGCGGAAGGGGTGCAGTCCTCTACGATGAAAGGGCCATTAAATCGTGCCTCATCCCACCTCTTCCTGTTAAAGTTCCTCCTCCTCCAGCACAGTCTCACCAGGAAAAACGAGGGGCACATGTAGACTTTGCAGGGTGTCTGCTTCAGCACTTCCTGATGTGTTTTGTGCTGCGCTGTCCCATCTTCGCCGTTGCTGCAGCTGGCCTGAAATGACAGAGGCGCTGGATGTCATACAGTTAAGGTACTTCTGCATCTCTGTTCCCAGTGCCTCTCTAGTCAGCTGGGCATCACATCTAGCTCTATCTCGGGGGGTAAGAGGGGTCCTCATCCTTCTGCCTGTAACTATCTTGTGCTGTGTGAGATGATGGTCGGAGCCGGGTTGGTTCCGAAGTGCATACAATGCCAGTGGTAGACAGTGCAGCCATCCCTTTATTAATGGGAGCTTCAACTTGGCTATCCTCTCTTTTAGTAAGCCATTGATCCTTTCACATATGCCATTCCCCTCAGGATGATATGCCAATGAGAACTTATGCTTTATACCAAGCAACAAGCTAATCTGTTCAAAAACTGAATTTACAAAGTGGGCCCCATTATCTGATCTCATTACCTCGCACACCCCCCATCTAGGGAACACTTCCCTTACCAGAAACTTGGCAGCACAGGTAGCGCCAGGGTGTGTACAGGGACCTGCTTCTATCCATCTAGAGAATGGAGACACCACCACTGTCAAGTATCCTGGCCTTGCGCGGAGGTAGCACGTACACCTGCCTCCCCGTTGGGTCTTGGTGCCTGGACTATGACCACCACAGGCCGCCGCGACCCGCCGGGAAAAGAGGGTTAGGGTCCGCTGGATTGGATGGGTGAGAGGGAGTTAGGGTAACCGGGTTGAATTTTAGGGAAGGGAATTGGGTGGGTGAGGATAGGGATGTGTAGGGTAGGGTAGGCAAGGATGAGTAGTTCCAAGGCTCCCTCCTGGGTGCCTTCGATGTTTTGTCTCCGCCCACTCGCTCTTGCATACGTCAAATGGAATCCCTCTAGTGGTTTACACTCTAGTCTTGACACACTGAAACCTGTAACATTCTCTTGGAAACAAGATTCCAAATTGCATAAACACCCTTGTGTTTCACATTACTTAAGGCATATCCCCCACAATGGATAGCAACTATACACATGATCGTTAGGAGTCACAACCATACATGCAATGCTTTACAATGTTTAGCAGCACTTAGCTCTGAATGATGCTGGCGATGTGGCGAGAGAGTTCCGCTACAGGCTTGGATTCTAGGACTCTTGATTCGCTACCAAACGGGAGCGCCGCTACAAAGAACAAAAGCACGTATGAGTTTTACGTTGCGCACTTGCCAAGTCACACTTCCAGTTCCCACTGAATGCGGGCCAAAGATCTGTGCCGGAGTCCCGACACCCACACACACACTCTTTACTATGATGGGCCTTCGGCCCCGTTAACTAGAAACATCCAGAAACGAGCTTCGTAGTGCTCGTGACACTCTTTTGATGTCTGGGGAGGTGAACGAAATAAGGTTCCCTCTCCGGAGCCCCAGCTACGGTTCCCCGCTCAATCAGCCCACAGTCTAACTCAGCGGATGATAATTGCACTTATCTCTAGCGTTGCACGGGGCCTGCAGGGGAAGCAGGCGGGGTGTGGCCCCGCGAATCGCTGCCTGCAGGAGCCTCCGGAACATGCGTCTGAGTCCTCCGGTGTTCTCGAGCGCAAGCGAGGCTTCCTAGTTCTGTTGTGCGCATGCGCGGAAGCTGGGGCGGTGTCCGGAGCACAATGCGCATGCGCGGAGGCCGTTTCGGTGTCCTGAAGGGTTCTGGAGGCTCGTGGACACACAAGCCTCCTGGGTAATGTAGTCCTTTGGCGTCCTTGCGCCCCCAGAGGGCTTTATGTCTTACTGCGAGACTCCTCCTGCACATGCAAGGTCCTGAAATACAGGCATTTCTTATGCTTGGACATGTTGACAACATGTTTTACCATTGAACATTGTTTACTTTGAGCACCACTGGTCCCTATTACATGTGGAACCCTGACAGTACTCCCCCCTCCAGCAGGACCTGGTTTACCAGGATATCTACGGTGAAAGGCTCTCACTAGGCGGGAAGCGTGGAGCGCAGTAGCAGGGTCCCACGACTGCTCTTCAGGCCCGTAACCTAACCAATCAATAAGATAATACAGCTTACCATTTTGACGGCGGGAGTCTAAGATGGCCTTTACTTCATATTCCGGGATTCCATCCACAATAGTGGGTGGGGGATTTTTTAGTTGGGCGGACTTTGGAGCTGGTTTCAACAAGGCTATATGAAAGACCGGATGTATGCGCATCTGGGCTGGTAACGTCAGTCGTACTGCTACAGGGTTTATGAGTTTTTCCACAGGGAAGGGCCCTATATATCTTGGTTGGAATTTCCGAGGACCCTGCAACCGGAGATTGCGTGTTGCCGACCACACTTTATCTCCTATCTTATACACAGGGCCTAATCTTCTCTTTTTATCGGCATATTGTTTGTACTTTTGTTTTGCCGTTGCTAGATTAGCAAGAATACTACGCCATATTTCCTCGAGGTGTTTTCTGTGTGATTGGGCGGCGGGGACCGTGTCTGGAATGGTATGGGGAACAGGCTGAAATCGAGGGTGGTAACCATACGTACCATAAAATGGGGTTGTTTTAGTAGACGCATGTATAGCATTGTTGTAAGCCAATTCAGCAAGCCAGATCGTATCAGCCCAAGTGGCTTCATTTTCGTAGGTCATGCATCGTAGGTACTGCTCGAGGGTCTGGTTCACCCGTTCTATCTGCCCATCGGTCTCGGGGTGGTAGCTACTGGACAGTGTTAGGTTAATACCTACCGAACTACAAAAGGCTCGCCAGAAACGAGATGTGAATTGTGACCCCCGATCAGACACGATGTGCTGTGGGATGCCATGTAGGCGTACGATGTTCTGAAGAAAGAGGTCCACCAATGTTTTGGCCGTTGGCACTCCTTTACAGGGAATGAAATGTGCGAATTTAGTTAGTGAATCCACCACCACCAGGATGGTGGTTAATCCATGGCATGCTGGCAAATCTACTATTAAATCTAATGATATCGTGTGCCAATGTACTGGTGGCGTAGGCAGGGGCTGTAATAAACCAGCAGGACGTTGATGGTCAGATTTATTTCTCATACAACATTCACATGTAAGTACATATTGTTGAATATCTTGCTTCATTTTGGGCCACCAGAAGTGACGCATCACGAGTTCACACGTTTTAGCTGTTCCAGGATGCCCCACAAAAGGAGAATCATGACACCATTTAATGGCTCGTTGTCGGATGGTAGTGGTTGGAAGATACAAGGCTGTTCCTAAGAAGGGTAATCCGTCTTTAACTGTTCTCCCTATGCTCGGGTCATGCCATTGCGCTAGTTCTTGTGCCGTTAGCGCTTTTCGAATATCGTCGAACATGTCATCGACTGTAACACTACCAACGATACGTGCGGGGGGCACGATTGGTTTTGGTTCTTCCTCTTTAATGGTCTCTGGGCCAGGTTCTGGATAACGGGACAGGATGTCAGCTTTTTTATTTTATGTTCCTGGGCGAAATGTCACTATGAAATCAAAGTCAGCAAAATACATCGCCCACCGCAATTGTCTAGGACTTAAGGCCTTAGCAGATCTTAGGAATTGTAGGTTTCTATGATCAGTGAGGATCGTGATGGTGTGTTGTGCGCCCATCAAATAGTGGCGCCATTCACTAAATGCTGCTTTAATAGCTAAAAGTTCCCTATCGGCTATTATGTAATTTCTTTCCGCAGGAAGCAAAGAACGAGAGTAGTATGCCACAGGATGTAGCTGCCCAGTATTATCTCGTTGTGATAATATCGCACCCAATGCATAACTGGAGGCGTCGGTTTCCACTACATATGGGCGAGTGGGATCTGGATGGAGCAATATTGGTGCTGTAGTGAATGCTTTCTTCAGGGCCTGGAAACTGGCTTCTGCCTCCTTATCCCACCGAAACACTACCCCTTTTTTCAACAAACGAGTGATTGGCTGCACTTTCGTTGCAAATCCGTCTATAAATCGACGGTAGAAATTGGCAAAGCCTAACACTGATTGCACTTCTTTTACCGAGGTAGGGGACGGCCATTCCGTGATGGACTGCACCTTCTTCTGGTCCATTGTCACTCCTTCTGGAGACAAAATAAACCCCAGGAACTCTATTGTGGTTTGGTGAAATTCACACTTTTCCAGTTTAGCATATAACTGATGATCCCTTAAGCTTTGCAAGACCGCTCTCACGTGTTTCTGATGTTCCTCTAGGTTTCGTGAATAGATGAGTATGTCATCTATGTAGACAACTGTAAAAACGTCTAGGTACCCCCGTAGGACCTCATCCAAGAAGTGCTGAAAGGCGGCGGGTGCATTGCAGAGTCCGAATGGCATGACCTGATATTCATAAAGGCCGAATTTTGTTCTGAAGGCAGTCTTCCATTCGTCCCCTTCGCGCCCCCGCACCAGATGATAGGCACCCTGTAGGTCCAACTTGGTGTATATTTTGGCCTCACGAACTTGGTCCAACAATGTGGGAATCAGAGGTAATGGATATCGGTTCTTTATCGTCATTCGGTTAATTGCTCTGTAGTCTATACAAGTTCTTAAGTCCCCGGTCTTTTTGGGAACGAAGAATAAAGGCGATGATATGGGTGACGTCGAATGACGTATAAAGCCGTTAGCTAGGTTTGTCTTGATATAATCCTTCAGATGTTCATTTTCGGATTCTGTCAGTGCGTAAATGGGACTGCATGGTAGCGCTGCCCCGGGTTCTAAGTCGATTCTGCAGTCAAAAGGCCTGTGGGGAGGCAAAGTCTCGGCTGCGGTTTTACTGAAGACATCTCTATAATCTTGGTATTCTACGGGCAAGCTGCTTCCAATACTCCCAATTACATGCCCCACAACATGGGTTTTGCCGCAATTTTTGGAACAGAAAGCTGAGACGAATTTCACCGTCCCTTGGGACCAATTAACTTCTGGGTTATGAGTCCTCAACCAGGGCAACCCTAGGATAACTCCGAATTGTGGCGCAACAATGACATCGAACTGGATTTCTTCCTGGTGTGGTGGGTCGCACTCTAAGTGTACCCATTTAGTTTGCTGCGAAATTAAGCCCGACGTCAGTGGCGATCCATCCACCGACTGAACTTCCTCCTTGCGTCCCTTATCCACCAAAGGGATTCCTAATTTAGACACTAATGTTTGATCTATAAAGTTCCCTGTGGCTCCAGAGTACACCATCAATGATGCCGAGCACTGTTGATCCCCCCAACGGATGATGCCTGGAACTGTAACATGTTTTACTTGTGGTTGCAAGGTATTGGCTAAAAGTCTAGGGGTGTTTTCTGGTGGGCTCGCCCGGGCCCCCCTCACTGGCGAGCTTTCTCGTTTCCCGGCAATTCTTTCTTGGGCTTAGTTGGACACTCTCTAACAAAGTGGCCCGACTTCCCACAATAGAGACAGAGTTTTTCTCGTCGTCTCTTGTCCTTCTCCTCTTTGGACAGAGGGCCGCGAACGGTTCCTATTTGCATTGGTTCATCGCTTGTTTTGCTAAGTTTTGATTGCTGCTGTTGGTCCACTGGTTTGTTATCCCACTTTCTTCTATCCTGCTTCCTCTCGCTTTGCCTCTGATCAAGCCGTAGTGCCAGGTCTATCATGGAAGAACAAGTATCGGGTTGAGGGTCTACTTGCGCTATAAGGTCTTTTATATCATCACGGAGCCCCTGATAAAAAAGCGCAAGTCGCTTTTCCTGTGGCCAATCGGCTTCTACCGCCAACCGATTAAAGGTGGTAACATATGTCACTAAATCATTCCCTCCTTTATGCAAGGTAAGCAGCTCCCTGTCTTTTATTAAGATCTCTGCCCTTCGATTGAATATTTTACCAAACTCTTCTAGGAATTGGTCCCAATCATACAACAGCCCATCGTCCTTGGTAACTAGTGGCGTGGCCCAGGATGCGGCATCTCCACCTAAGTATGAAATGACGAAGGCTGTGCGAGCTTGGGCAGTACGGAAGACTGTAGGTTTTGTAATGAAATGCAACTGGCATTGCATTACGAACTGATCTAACCGTTGGCAATCCCCATGATACCTTTCAGAGGCTGCCAAAGGGAGTGGAGGCTCAGTGGACACCTGGACCTGTACAGGGGTAGGTGGGGCATGATCACTAGGCAGAGGTGTGGCTTGAGCTGCGGCTTGGACAGTAAGCGTATGAACCTGCCCCGCCAGGGAGGCGTAATCCTGCCTAGTGGCATGCAACTCATTCTTTAGATCCTGTAAGGCTGCCAACACAGCCTCCATGGCGACGTGCTACCTGGGCGCGTGACAATACTTGGGCTTGCGCTCCTGTCAAGTATCCTGGCCTTGAGCGGAGGTAGCACGTACACCTGCCTCCCTGTTGGGTCTTGGTGCCTGGACTATGACCACCACAGGCCGCCGCGACCCGCCGGGGAAAGAGGGTTAGGGTCCGCTGAATTGGATGTGTGAGGGGGAGTTAGGGTAACCGGGTTGAATTTTAGGGAAGGGAATTGGTTGGGTGAGGATAGGGATGGGTAGGGTAGGGTAGGCAAGGATGAGTAGTTCCAAGGCTCCCTCCTGGGTGCCTTCGATGTTTTGTCTCCGCCCACTCGCTCTTGCATACATCAAATGGTATCCCTCTAGTGGTTTACACTCTAGTCTTGACACACTGAAACCTGTAACATTCTCTTGGAAACAAGATTCCAAATTGCATAAACACCCTTGTGTTTCACATTACTTAGGCATATCCCCCACAATGGATAGCAACTATACACATGATCGTTAGGAGTCACAACCATACATGCAATGCTTTACAATGTTTAGCAGCACTTAGCTCTGAATGATGCTGGCGATGTGGCGAGAGAGTTCCGCTACAGGCTTGGATTCTAGGACTCTTGATTCACTACCAAACGGGAGCGACGCTACAAAGAACAAAAGCACGTATGAGTTTTACGTTGCGCACTTGCCAAGTCACACTTCCAGTTCCCACTGAATGCGGGCCAAAGATCTGTGCCGGAGTCCCGACACCCACACACACACTCTTTACTATGATGGGCCTTCGGCCCCGTTAACTAGAAACATCCGAAAACGAGCTTCGTATTGCTCGTGACACTCTTTTGATGTCCGGGGAGGTGAACGAAATAAGGTTTCTTCTCTGGAGCCCCAGCTACGGTTCCCCGCTCAATCAGCCCACAGTCTAACTCAGCGGATGATAATTGCACTTATCTCTAGCATTGCGCGGGGCCTGCAGGGGAAGCAGGCGGGGTGTGGCCCCGCGAATCGCTGCCTGCAGGAGCCTCCGGAACATGCGTCTGAGTCCTCCGGTGTTCTCGAGCGCAAGCGAGGCTTCCTAGTTCTGTTGTGCGCATGCGCGGAAGCTGGGGCGGTGTCCCGAGTGCAATGCGCATGCGCGGAGGCCGTTTCGGTGTCCTGAAGGGTTCTGGAGGCTCGTGGACACACGAGCCTCCTGGGTAATGTAGTCCTTTGGCGTCCTTGCGCCCCCAGAGGGCTTTATGTCTTACTGCGAGACTCCTCCTGCACATAACACAAAGCAAGGTCCTGAAATACAGGCATTTCTTATGCTTGGACATGTTGACAACATGTTTTACCATTGAACATTGTTTACTTTGAGCACCACTGGTCCCTATTACATGTGGAACCCTGACAATCATAATGAAATACCTGTACCCATTGCACACTTGAATCACATCGATATAATTGATATGTAAGTGCTGAAATGGTCCATTTGAACTGGGGATAACTCCTCTCACTACTTTTAATGTGTGCACAGTGGGGAATTGCTGGCAGATTATACAGTTCACCATGAAAAATGTAACATGCTCTGCTAAATTCGGCGTGAACCAGTCTTCTGGGAGTGTTGCAGCTAGGTTTTCTTTTGACATATGGATGGGGTAGTGCAGTTGTTCTAATTCTACCTTTAGCAGGGCGACAGGCATTACTGGTTTACCAGTGCTGTCTTGCCTCCACAACCCGTTAGGGGAGCTTAAAGAGTACCCTCGATGCTTCCACAAATTCTTCTGCTCCTGTGGTGCCTCCCCTTGGAGCTCCATTAACTGAGTCTGCCCCATGTTACTAAAGGCCTCAGGTGTGGCTCGTGCTACCATCATCCTCTCACAGGTACGTGCCACCTCCACGTCCATGATTGTTTCATTCTTGGTTGCCATGCGCTTGGCTTCCGTGTCCGCTTCATGGTTTCCGCGTGACATGAAATCTGTCCCTTTGGTGTGGGTGGTGCATTTCACGACCGCTATGCCCACTGGGAGTTGTAGTCTTTTATCAGCCTGTCCAACAAGGCTGCATGTTGCACTGACGTGTCGTCTGCTCGGAGGTAGCCTCTCCTTTTCCAACGTGTTAAGCCTGCGTGCACGGTAGATGTCACATAGGCAGAGTCACTGTCCACCGTTACTTCCTGGTCTGCACAATTCTCAATGGCGAGTATCAGCGCCACTAGTTCTGCAGCTTGAGCTGAATAGTGAGATGGTATTCGCGCACTGACGAGTACCTGAAACTCCCCATTTGCCAGGTGTTTCACTACAGCCACGCCTGTATACCTTTTCCCATCCCCTTGGTCGATTCTTGATGAACCTTTAATGAACACGACCTCACCACCCGCCAGCGCGTTTTCCTTTACCCTGGGCATTTTATCATAGAATTCCTCATAGTTCGCACAGTCGTGTATAGGTTCTCCCTCTGTGACTGGCTCGGCTATGAATGTAGCAGGGTTTACAGTTTTACATTGAACTATTTTGATCGATGGGTTGGAGATAATCACCTCATAGGCAGAAGCTTTCTGTGATGTCAGCGTGCTCTTTGGCTTCTCTAGTATGGCGAATAGCGAGTGCTCAACATACAATCTCATGGAGCACCCCATCACAATGGATGACGCCTTCTCAATGGCAAACGCGGCGGCAGCTAGATTTTGTTCGCATGAGAAGTGGGCCCTCATGACCGGGTCCAGACTCCCGCTATAATACGCTAGGGGCTTGTACTCCAGCGATGTTCGCTGAGTGAGTACTGCCGTCATAAAATTGCCATCGGTATGTGAGAACAGGTAGAATTCCTCTGCATAATTAGGAATCCCGAGAACTGGGGCCTTACAAATTGCCCCTTTGAGCAAACCCCTTCTCCATCTCTTCAGTCCATTCATTTTTTCTTTAGTTGCCTGGGCTTTCTTTAAGGCATGGAGCAAGGGCTTGGCATACGGGCTGTAATCGAAGACCCATGCTCTAACATAATTGCACAGGCCTAAGAAGTTTTGCATTTGTTTTATCGAGAGCAGCTTAGCCGTGTTCATGATAGCTTCAGCCCTTTCTGGGGCTACCTTTTTCCCTTCGTGAGAGATTAGTTGCCCTATGTACAACACTTCCTATTGACAGCACTACAACTTTTCCTTATCGACTTTGTATCCCTTCTCAGCCAGTATAGTTAGTAGCTGGACGGAGTCGCGCCTGCATTGCTCTTCAGTGGTGCTGCAGATCAAAATGTCATCCGCATACTGCAAAACAACACTGTCCACCGCAATATTGCTTAGGTCCATTTGCAGGACTCTGTTAAAAATGGATGGAGACTCACAATACCCCTGTGGCAACCTCGTGCTTTTCAGGCGCATTTGCCTGAAGGTAAATGATGTTAGATCTTGCGAGTCACGGTGCAATGGGATAGAGAGGAAAGCATTTTTCAAATCGATCACCGTGAAATATTTTGCTTCAGTGGGGATATTGCATAGAATTGTAGATGGTTTAGGGACTAGAGGGAACTCGGCTTCAACAATATCGTTTAATGCCCTTAAATCCTGGATTAAACGTCAAGACCCTCCCTTTGATTTCTTGACATGATAAATCACTGTGTTACAGGGTGATTCTGACGTCACTAGGATGCCCTGCTCCATCATGGCAGAAATTGTCTTCGCAATCCCTTCCTCCGCTTCTCTGGACATGGGATATTGTTGCGCTCTTGATAGGATCGCTCCTGGTTTTAGTTTGATTTTCAATTCTCCTGCCCCTTTCAGGAGTCCTACGTCATAGGGCCTTGTTGTCCATACTGTGACAGGCACCTGGGCCATGTCATCCTCAAAGTATTCTGGACGTACCAGTGGCAACATCATTCTCTGTGGCACTTCTCATATGATAATTTTGACCCAGAATATGAGACTTACTTACACCCTCGTCTCTTCTAGGTCAGGGTGTTCTTCGAACAGATAGTCATCGGTGACATCAGTCACTTGATATCCTTCCTCAATGGCAATAATCGCGCACCAATGTCTACCTTCGTCATTGTATCCTTCTACCAACACCACTTTCCCTTGCACTGCGGCAGATTGTATCGTCAAGGAAAATACTTGTCCCTCTTCTTCATGCATGGGTATTCTAGGTCTAAATAGGAACTCATCAGGTGTCCTCATGGTTCTATCTGTGAGGCCTGGCAATCCCGCCATAAGCACCCGCACGCCATATGCGAAGACTTCTGGCTCTAACGGTATAGCTCTCATGGCTATACGTCCTGAGTATGCTCTGATCATTTCGCACACATTCGAATAATGCATTCCTGGAGTGGAGCCCACTATACCATTCTCGGTAAATAAGATTGTCATATTCAATTTTGTCTTCAAGTCCCGACCCAGGATATTTACTGGGGTCTGAAGTGAATACAATAAGGGTACGTTCAATTCGCACTCTCCTACAGAGAATGGGAGCGCGTCTGTAAAGGGAACTCTACTGTGAGCTCCTGTATGACCTCTCTGGATAAAGAAAACTTGCCTTCTCGTATGCACGAACGCGTCGCACCCGTGTGAACTAAGAAAGAATATTCTTTACCCCCTATGACGACATTCACCCTAGGTTCCCTGTTAGGGTCTGGTGTCACTGATAGGATATAGCCCATCAGAGTTCCCAGTGACCTGTCCTATTTTATATATAGGTTTGGCCCATTGTACACTTGTGGGGTACCCCCATTCCCAGGGTTGACCCCTTCTCCAGTGTTCGTTACCTGGGGCATTGGCGGCAGTGCCTGTTGGGGTTGCCCCTGTTGCAAGTTCCCCATGTTCGAGGGTTGAGCCCCTTGCCGAGCACCTTGCTGCAAGCCTGTCACCTGCTGCTGCACTATGAGACGCTGTGCACCGCCTTGTTGTGGGGCGGCAGGCTGATTCACCATACCTGCTCCCACTCCTTGGCCATTTTGCCACATACCTTGGTTTCTGCACATGCGCGCCATATGTCCTGCCATTCCACACAACCAACATACTGGCGGAGGTCGGAGCATCTGCCCGTCTGCCATGGCTGGACTGCCCATCTGTACATTTTGAAATCCACCTTGGTTATTCTGAAAACCTCCCTGTTTGCTCTGAAAACCTCCCTGGTTACTCTGCCATCCTCTTCTTCTAAATCCTCTACCCTTCGGGTAAAATCCTGCATTACACTGGTTATTCTACGATGGATTATTCGCTTGTTGCACGCTTGGTTCAGCTGGGCTGGTCAGCATGGCTCCCTCGAGAGTATACTTCGAGAGCTTCTTTTGCACCAGCTTCGCTTCCTCCCCTTTATGAGTTGCCTCCTTTTTCCGGTTCTTTTCTTGTAACAATCTGCAGTAATGAGCAATTGTCAATTGGATTTAGGCCCACGGTTTGGCTTCTATTCCTACCAGTTTCTTGAGCTGTTTTTGCACCGGTTCGGGCAACCATTGGCACAATATGTGGTAGAATACAGGGATAGATTTTGACCAAGACTCATGCGTTTCTAGCACCCATGCGTCTTGAAAATTCTGGATATAAATCAACGGATCCTCGGATTCTTTCATTTTTGGAGTCATTATAGCTCCCATATCGTAGCGCTTTCCACACTGCTGCTCTACAATTATTGAAAGGCGTTCCGTCATGGGTGGTGCTAGTTATTGTTACCCTTGGGTGCCCGGCCCGCTTCCATACATCGTCAGCCCTTTCACCAAGTATGGAGATCAGAAGGCCTTTAATGTCCCCTATAGCTAAGGTGACCCCCCGTCATTTTCTCTAACTCGTGTATCCACTTCCGAGCTCCCGATGTCAGCATTGGAAGCTTGTTTTTCAAGTTTTCTCGGTCCATGTGTTGCCATGGAATATATTGTGGTCTTGCTCCCCCTTTTTCTAGCAGCGGGAATTGAAATGCACAGTCTTCCTTTTCTCTTCCCAGAGCTCGCCTGTCTACTGTTGGCGCAGCATTCCCGCCTTGCCGTCTACCCGGCAATGACCTTAATCTTTCTGCATAGGTAGATGCTGGCTCCCCCCTTTGACCGTGGGGAGTTCCCTCATGTTGGCCATGCACCGTGGCAGGCTTCGATGTCCTGGGCTCAGATTTGCTAGCATCAGACCATCGTACCCCCTGGCTTCTTGGAAGCCGCTTTTCTCGCTGCCTCCCTTCTTCATGTGCCTCGTTCTCCGTTTCCCCACTGGAGTCGGTTTCTGACTGATCCCAGTTTACGCAACTCCTTGCATCTTCTTCATTTTGCCTGATCTCCAGCCTGTCTAGGGACAGTCCCCTGCTCCCACTACTTTGGATGACATCCTCAGTGTCATATAGCTGAGTGGTCTCTAAGCACTCGTCTTCCCTTCCCCCTTGGTAAATTTGTTCTAGCCCCATCTCATCATATATTTTATCAATAGTTTCCCTGATACTTCTGGTGTCGAAATCATCTTCAATATTTGTCCCGCTTGTACCTGGTACCGCATCGCTTGCAGGAAAGAATTCTTCTATGTCTTCCCATTCTACAGTAGGATTGGGTTTTATAACTTACCGCTCCAAATATTCAAGATCTCGTGCCCTTTGTCTGCTTTTACGTTCTATTTCCTCGTCTATTTCTTTGCGCTTCCTGGCTTCTTCTCTAGCCTTATCTACTTCCCTCATTCGTTCATTCCTACGTTCCTTTGCCCTTCTAATCTCCTCATCTTCTCTTCTCTCTCTTCTCACATACCCTTTGCTCTTCTTCCAACCTTTGCTTATCCTGTTTATATTGGTCATAGGCTGCCTTCTGTTTGCGGTAGAGCTAATTTTCTTGCTCTTTGCGATATAATTGTTCTCGCCTCAGCCTATCCTTTCTTCTTATCCTTTCTTCCCTCATTTCCTTCTCCTTTTATTTCTCCCTCCTTTGTGTTTCATCAGGCCTTTCTCTCGGCCTTATATCATCACTTCCCTTCCCATCCAATTTCAATAATATCTGTCCCCCCATCCATTCGACTTTTGCGAATGCTATCTCATCGCTTCCCTTCCACTTCTTTCCCTCTCTCTCTTTATCGATAGGTGCACTAGTCTGTGCCTGGTCCTTTCTTCCATCATCGCGTTTCTCCTTTTCCCTCGGGACTGCAGAGGCCAGATTAATTTCCTGCTCCTTCTCTTTGATTTCGTCACTACTGCACGTAGGTGACTCATATGCAGGGTTGCTATACCCCGTGGCTGCCTTGAGTTCTCTTAGTGGGTAAAGACCCTCTGACTTACTTCCCTCGATCACTGGCTCAGGCGGGGCTGGTGGCGCACCGCCCTCCGTACATACATTTAATATCCAGTCTGCGGGTGGTTCCTCCTCCTTTGTCTGCTCGAACATTTTCCAAAGTTCGAGGACAGAGAGGCGTTTCTCTAACTTCTTGTCGGTATATGTGGCATGTAGGAAAGTCGTCATATGCTGTAAGACGGCTTTAGAAAGGGACCCATTCTGTGGCCAAGGCCTTAAACATCTTGTGGACGGTACCCTTAACCCACTCTGTGCTATACTTCTTGAGTTTTGGTGCATGCTTGGGTAGCTGCTTGCACAATTGTGCAAGCGGGGTAACTTCCTCCATTCTTAATTTCGTCACCAACAATATTTATACAGTTTTTTAACCTTCCAATGGTATGAGCGAGCACCAAATACGCAAGTTCCAATCCAATCTTTTCCCGCCAAAATTTATCCTATCAATTTACTCAAAACCCCACCAATTCACTAGCGATTCTCTCTTAGTTACAGAATCGCGAAAAGCCAAACAGCATTTCGAACAATCAATGATACAATTATTTTACATTTGACGTACAACAGAACACATATGACAGACACTTGACAGACTCGATGGACACCAGCTGGTCATACATATAACTGCCTTCTAACCAATACCCCGTCATGGGGTAAACAAACTCCCTTAGTGCCGTCTTTAATCGTCACCGTAGTCTAATTGCCCCCCCTCTGTGGGCTACGAGTTCACGTTTCTTCTGACCGCTGTGTTAAAGCGCAGGAATAAGGCAAATCCTTACGTTTTTATCTCAGGTTCCCCCCGCAAATCCTTCATTTTTATCTCGGGTCCCCCCCCCTCCCTCTGGTAATCCTTTGTTTTTATCTTGGGTGCCCCCCCTCCCGGTAATCCTTTGTTTTTTATCTCGGGTGTCCCCCCGGTAACAATTTATATCTTATACTCAAGTCATTATATATACAGTCTTCTCTATTTCTAACTATTTTATTTTTCTCCACACCCTCCGTTACCTTTCCCTTACTTGCTCTAATGCCTACAAGACATTTGCCAAAGTAACAAATTCATTGCTTCACTCACCGCTCGCATCTTTTCCTCTCTGGAATTTTGGGATCACCGCCCCTTCGTCTTCCAGCCTTTTAATGTTTTTCGTCCGATTGGCTGCCCGTGGGAATGAGAAGGGTTATGCTTGGAAGGCAGGTTCCTTCAGACCCATTGCAGTTTTTGAAGTTTACTCTATCATTGTCCACGGGAAGCTTCTCAGTCTACTCAGCCGGAATGGCGAAAGGAACTCGTGATATTGCCGAAGGCCTAGAGTTACATTGTGCCGTCGGTCTAAAGGTGTCTTAATATTATATGATCAATAATCAATGGCCGTAACCATCCTCACGCTACCAAGTGTACAAGGGGGGGCCGGATTACATTGACGGGCCCATGGATCAGTGCGCACCCTCTAGTACCTTTAAGGCAAGATAGCTGCACCATGTGAGGACTGGGGGTGCAGGATTCTCTTACTCCAACACGACTCAATAATGAGGACTGAGTAATTTGGCAAAGGGAAGTCCGTTTAATGACAAGTACATCAAACAGAGAAACAAATGGAAATCAGCAGCATTGTGATCACCTGTCTTGCTCCAACTTCCTCGAACTTCAGTCAAACAGCCATTGTTATATGCCAAACTCGTCATCACTGAAGTCTAATTCTATAAAAAATCATCATGCAATATAATTGGTTAGGAAAGGTAACTTAAGTATAGGTGCTATATCTGTATATGACAACAGAGCATGCGGATTGAGTGACTCTTATCGGGTGGGTGTCTACGCCCATCCCACTACATCACGCGTGATGGACGTCACTACAACTATGACGTCCTATTGGTTACAGTGTCTATAGGACCCTAGATTACATGGTCTATTGTGATTGGGCAAGTTACACCCCTAAACATAAATCTCCACTTTAATTAGTAGAATGCAGAATGGACACCCAGGTGCCTAGTGCCCCAGGATTCACCCTGCCTCCTTTCCATCAATCAGTGTTTTAGGGCGATGTGTCAATTAGTTGGCTGATGATGGCCTCAAAACTGTAGTCTCTTATTGGGAAAAGTTATGGCATCCTGGGTTCTGGATGACATCAGACGGTGGTACTTCTTCACGCCTGGCTGGTCACGTGTTAGTTCACCATGAATCTGCTTCAGTTTCCAGCTTTTAGTGTATTTAATTCTCCTTTTGGTCCCACCACCTGCCTAGGCCTCCTTATCTTGACCTTCACAGGGCAGGCTGGTATGCTCTGAAGTTTCGATTCTTCTTAGCTGAAGCTCTCCTCCCTTTCTTGGGTTGACCTCAATTTCCCAGGCATAAGCTGCCCTGTGTTGAGTTTCGATTCCTCTCTTTCTCCAGGCTGGCTGGGATGTGAAACCTAGCCTGTTAGGCCTTGGCTGCCTGGGCGTACTTCTGCTTTTACAAAATGGAGTCCCACTTGTATAGCGTGCCTTATTGAGGTAGATATATGATTGGTGCTTGCCGCTCTATTCTTCTACTAAGCATTGCAAGCAGTATCGATTTCCTAGCTTCTTGAGTTCCAAGCCTATTTACACACATTAGCTGGTTCGATTCTTCCATCTGGTTTCACAGCTATGTTTCTTTTTAACTTTCAGCATCGTTTTGTCTTTTGTGTCTCTTGTATTTATATTTAATGGCTGCTCGCGCTGGCGTGTTACCTTTGTCCATGTGCAAGTCTGTCCAGGCCCGCGTTTCGTTACCATTTGCCTTCCATCAGGGCTAGTTGTTTCTCGTCATGGACAATCTATAAATACTCATTGTTTCGTATCAACGGCTGGTATGGTTGTCTGATGGGGTACCATGCTGCCCAAGGCTGTCTGGTTACGGGCGCTTCAACAGGTACAGCTCTGCTAATGTACACTGGGAAAAGTCCCAGTGCAGCTCTTTGTTGGTTCATCTGCTCCTCATACGTCACATACCTCGGCAAGTACTTTCCTGGTACCTCGAAATGAGGGGTAGGGGTGCAGGCCATGTCTGGGACCTCCTCTACACCTTCATGCGGTTTCTTTTCCTAGGGTTCTCTTTCCTCCCCTAACCCTCATCTCTGGTGATGTGCACCCCATGGCTCATTCTAGCTAGGCCTTGACCACTGTACAATCTTTATGTGTTTATAAATAAAAAACTTCTAATTGTAGTCAACTGTCAATTCACAATTGGTTCCCATGGCCTTGGAGTATTTACCACTATAAAATGGGGATCCTGATGTTATGTTACTTGGCATTTATATAACGCTCTATATATCATTGGTATGACCTCAAAGCGCTGGTAGGTTGAACGCCCTCGGGATCCGTAGTTCAGGTCAGTAGAAAGAGAAGGTGTTATAGGTTGCGTGGGTGCACCTGTTATGTGGGCAGCTGATGTAATTGTCGGATGGTCGCTGCATTCTAGCATTAGGTGTGGTGTTGAAGATATTAGTTCAATGTGTTTGCAGTCTGGTGGGAGGACATACAGACTGGGATTGGCTGCGTTAGGCCTGAAGGACGCTTATGTGAGCAGCTAGGCCGGAATGTCATGGGAAAGCTGCGTTTTACTAGAGTGATGAGGTGTTCATGGGGTAGTGTTCGTATGTGAACAGCTAGACCGAATTTATCAGGGGTATAGCTGTGTTCTAGTTGTTTGATGGTGTATAGTCGACAGTAGGTGTAGTGATGTGATATGATATGATAGTTCATCTTTAAAGCGCCCGTGACCAGGCACGTCCACAGGATGGCAGGGAACACATTGACATACTGACACACAGCGGAAGTGGTTTGGTCTTGCGGTGACAGTAGGGGGCATACGGATATATAGCAACAGCATGGAGGACAAGAAAGCAAAGGACACAGTGACACATGGGCATATATAGCAACAGCATGGGGGACAAGAAAGCAGAGGACACAGTGACACATGGGCATATATAGAAACAGCATGGGGAACAAGAAAGCAGAGGACATAGTGACACATGGGCACACATGGTGACGAGATGGGTGGGTAATACATTGGGATACATAGCGACATCACGAGTACAGGTTGGCAGAGAGCACAGCGACACACGGACACACAGTGACCGGGCTGGGCTTACAGCGATAGGATGGGACAAAGGGATATACAGCAACCGCATGGGGGACAGGAAGGCAGGGTATATAGAGACACGTGTAAGATGGGCACATATGGGGATTATCCATGAAAAAACAATGTATAATGGTTGTGAATGTGACAGCATGCTGCCCATATACTACTAATAAATAAACCAATTAGTAAGCCCCCATAATCATGCATTTATAAGCACATTAAATCCCACTTGACATTCTAGGAAAATGGAGAAGTAAATTCCCTTTGACTCCAAAGGATCAGAAAGTATTTTATTATTTGTGACTTGCTGTTATTGTCTTTTTTCAGGACCTCAAAAGAGGGCTCTTTATATTGCTTGCTTTGTGTCCTCTTTGCGTTCTTTTGTTTGGCATGGAGGGATTTCTTAAGTCTGGAATTTGTCCAACAGGGACACATAGGGCCTAATTCACTGATACGTTTTATAATGGCAAAACCCCATTTGAAAGCACTCTGTGAATTAGGCCCATAGTATATTGGAGCAATCACAAGATTAACAATATTAATGCAGCTAATCATCTGTTAGATACGCCTTCTCCCCACTGCCCCAGAATCATTGTCTCTTCCCTCCTCAACTGCTGTCTACTCCTTCAGCACTGCCACTACATTAAAGATCAAGGCTTCTGGATGCTATGCAGTCTGGCGATTGCCCTGGCTCATATGCTTCCTGGTCCTCGCACTACTGGGGAGGCAAAAAGGTCCATCCTTGTTCAGGTCCCAATGAGCACAAGGCCTTCAGATCTGGATCTTGCATCTTGATATTCACCATCTTGTAACAACCAGGTAATCTTCCCATTTCCCAAGAACCATCCCCCCATTTGATCCTCCCTCGCTTCTACACCGCCCAGGGCCAGGATCCAAAAGCTATGGCCTTTACTTGGCCACCTGTGCAGAGGTTGCAAGGGGGACAGATGCAAGGTCGTCCTGAGGTTTCTCACATACCCTTCCCCTATGCAAACAGCCTCCCACTCAAGGGACTGATGTTGTAGGGATTTGAGGGGTTGGTACATGTTGTAATCTTTTCTGGATCTCAGTTCATTCCCGTACAGCATTATCTGTTTCAAATGTATCCTATCGCCAAGTGTTAGATGGAAAAAGTGAGGTCTGGGAAGGACTGATTTCATGTAATAATGAAAAATTAGGGATGTCAGTTCCGATAATAGTTTCTTTCCAGTAACCCCATGATAATGTGTCATGATTCCTGCCCCTCATGTCCCCAGCCCTCCAAGATGTCAGGCTGGAGCCAGGCCACAATCACCTACATGGCCCTCAAGGGCCTCTCCATCCCTCCAAAGACCCACTTGAAGTCAGACTTGGCGCTTGTGGCACCAGACTCACTCACTCCTATAGGATAACATTGGGGATTGGACTTGTAGTGCATTGATGGGGACAAGATGGATGCCCCCACATATTTCGGTTCCCAGAACTGCATGTGCAGTCTAGTCTTTTGGGTGTGGTTCAGCCCAGAGACACCTGGGATACCCAGAGACTATTTAAGCCACGCCCAGGCTGAGAAACATGCTTTGTGTTTTCTGCACCTGCAGCGTGACAGTCACCGTGTTCGGATCGGTCTCCAGTAGGCCTGCATCTTTCTTCTGCGCTCAGCTCCTGCAAGAACAAGAACACCGTTAGGAACAGCCTTACCTTGTGGCGCTTCTGCCCATCATTCATCGCTCCTTCTGTTCTGTGGGCATCTTCGGCGGTGTCATTCCCATCCCGGCACGCCGCTTCCTAAGGAAAAGGGAAAAGAACAGAAAAAAGGCATTAGTAAGCATTCAGCAAATCTTTGCTTATTTTTAAAGACTGTACGAGCTTCAAACGCTTACCTGAATCCCAGCCGCTCTGGGGGAACTCTGTCTCCGGAACTTCTCCACCTGCAAGAGGGAAAAGACACTCCAGGTTAGCATGGAAACATCTAGAGGCGCCGCATACCGCGCTTACTCACCTCATTTCTTCTTCATAACCGGCATCCACGCTGAAAACATTGCGGCACCTAAAAGACATAGAAAAAGAACTCAGTTCAATACAAATACGAAAGGGTCGCATCGCGCTCTCACTCACCTTCAGCGCTACTCATCTGAGCAGCACATCGCCATCCCCGGACACCGGCCATCATCTAAGGAAGGAAAGGAACGAAGTTAGAGAACTGTTCAAAAGACTCATTATACTTACCTGTCAGACTCTTGCCAGTGAAGTAACTAGGCAGCAACAAGCCCGCATCAATCAACGCGCCCCTGTGCTGAAAGCAGGGCAGAGAGCACACTTTCCAAGAAAACAAGGTGAGCTGTGGATCAAAGGGAAGGGTTGGACCCCGGGGAAGAAGGGGTCCAAGCACACAGAGACAATAGGGAGTTAAGCTCTACCAATCGTGTGTTTCAGGCCCAGTCTCCAGTCGAGTAGACTCCAGGGAAGGGTTCGAGGTTGTAGGAGGTCAGAACAGGCTGAGTGACGTCCCCGTGGATACCAGGTGAGCGTTACAGAACACAAAGCCTCACATCAAAATCCACCTGGGCGTCATGGAAACGTCAGAAACCGACCAGTTAGCCCACATGTTGGGGCAGCTACGTTCCGAAGTACATGCAGCCAAGAGACCAACACCCTGAGGAGAGAGCTGATAGTAGCCAAAGAACGCACTGATGATTTAAGCCGGCAACTTCTCCAGTCACAAGCAGGGCATGCACCATTGCCGGGAAGCGTGCCCTCGATGCCAGCACCATCAGCCAATCCCGTTCAGATAACCCTTCCTGGGGCAGTTCCCCTGGCCCCGCCCTAACGATTTAAGGGGGATCCCAAGAGGTTTGCAACGTTCATGAACCAGTGCCGCCTGCACTTCCTTTGTAGACCAGGGGCCTTTCCGAATGGCCAATACCTGGCCAATGGGTTCATCTGTCCCTCGAAGTCTCCAGCAGTCAGTCCTCTATTCTTCGTACCGAACTTGAGAACATGCATCGACTATTCCGCACTGGACCAGATTACCGTAAAACAACGTTACCCCCTGCCACTGATCCACTGATCATCTTCGACTTGATGCCCAAATCTTCACAAAACTCGACCTGAGGGGGGCATATCACCTTGTTCGCGTAAAACAAGGGGACAAATGGAAAACTGCTTTTCGCACCAAATATGGCTTGTACGAATATCAAGTAATACCCTTTGGCCTTTGCAACGCACCTGCAGCATTTCCATACTTCATGAACGATGTCCTACGGGAATTGATTGATGTCTGTGCTCTAGTGTACATCGAAGATATTCTAGTATATTCCGCATCAAAGCAGGACCACGTTAAACACGTCCGATCCGTATTGGAGAAACTCTGTCAACACCAGCTCTAAGCCAAGCTCGAAAAGTGCTCATTCCACGTCTCCGAGGTGAATTCCTGGGCTTTATTCTCAGCCCGAATGGAATCCGAATGGATGTACACAAGGTAGATGCTATCCTGAACTGGCCATCCCCAAATTCATTCAAGGGGGTTCAAAGTATGCTGGGTTTTGCAAACTTCTACCGCCGGTTCATCCCAGGATTTTCACAAATCGTGCATCCCATCACGTCATTACTAAGGAAAAGCAACAGAAAGTTCCAGTGGACAACAGAAGCCGAGGAAGCTTTCCAGGAACTCAAAGCAAGATTCACATCTACCCAAATCTTACGCCACCCTCGCCCTGATCTCCCATACCTGGTGGAAACGGACGCCTCAAGCATGGCTATGGGAGCTGTCCTCTCACAAAAGGACCCCGAAACGGGCCAGTTATACCCTGTTGCCTTCTGGTCGCGTAAATTCACACCCCCTGAACTCAATTACGCTATCACAGACAAAGAACTCCTGGCCATTAAGTCAGCCTTTAAGGCATGGCGGCACTTCCTCTTGGGCGCTAGACACACAATCACCGTAATAACTGACCACCGGAACCTCAGTACCTAAAATCGGCAAAGGCCCAATCCTCACGACAACTACGTTAAGCTCTTTTTTTTGCTGAATATGACTACGTGATCACATTTCGACCAGGGGTGAAAAACGGGAAGGCTGATGCCCTTTCCCGTATGGGGGTGGAAGAGCAAGGGTAATCAGACCCCTGTCCCAATAGCAATCATCCCAAGTGACAAGCTCCTAGGAATCACAGCAGCCATAACTCAGAAAGAATTACATGAAGAAATCAAAAACCTGATGAGTCCGGAGCAATTACAAGCGTGGAGTGCACACGGAGAACATTACATGATAAAAGATCAGTTGCCCTACTTCAGGAATCGTTTATTCTTACCAAACCAAGAACTACGAGAACAAGTAATGTCCGGTTATCATGATTCCTTGATCGAGGGCCACCCCGGAATCGCTAAAACCCTAGCCAAGGTAAAACGAAATTATTGGTGGCCCACGTGGCGTAAAGACATTATCCAATTCATCCTATCTTGTGGAGTGTGTGCTCAAAACAAGTAATCCAAGCAGAAACCGGATGGGCTATTACAACCATTGGAAATCCCACCAGCACCCTGGTACACGTTGTCCCTCGATTTTATTACTGATTTACCACCCAGTCAAGGGTTTAACTCTATTCTTGTGGTCGTGGACCTATTTTCAAAAATGGCACATTTCATTCCTCTTAAGGGGCTCCCAAATGCTTCCACTCTGGCAAAGGTATTTCTTGAAGACATCGTACGGCTCCATGGGTTTCCTTCAGTTTTAGTCTCAGACAGAGGTACTCAATTCGTATCTATCTTCTGGAGAAAATGCTGCTCTATGGCCCAGATCGACATCCGGCTATCCACCAGTCACCATCCCCAAACAGATGGTCAAACTGAGAGGACAAATCAGACGCTCGAGCAGTACCTGCGTTGCATGTTACACCAAGCTGAAGGAAGCTGGTTTGACCTATTAAGGATAGCTGAATATGCTTATAATAATTCCCTACACACCAGCACTGGGCAGACACCCTGTTATACCATGTATGGCAGGCACCCACGTACTTCTGAGTTGGACGTTCCTACAACCCTGGAAATGCCAGCAGTCAAAACCTTGCACACGACCATTTCTCAAACCTTTAAAAGGACAGCTGAACACCTACTTCAAGCTAAGAATCGCCAAAAGAAGTTTGCTGATCAACACCGAGCAAAACCCCCAACTACCCAGTGGGAGACAAAGTCTGGTTGGCGTCTAAACACGTGTCCATTAAAGGAACCCAAACTTTCCGTCCAAGATACCTGGGTCCATTCACCGTCACCTCCGTGATAAATCCTGTGGCGGTCAGACTAGCTTTGCCGTCAAACATGCAGATTCATCCTGTGTTCCACGTGTCTCTCCTTAAACCTGTTCAACCTGGGACCCGGGTAGCAACGCCACCACAGCCAGTAGTAGTCGCCGGGGAGCCAGAATTCGAAGTCAAGGACATCCTGGATTCAAAGTACGTCAGATCCAAATTATACTACTTAGTAGACTGGAAGGGGTATGGTCCACAAGACAGGACATGGGAACCTTGTGAGTACATCCATGCACCTCGCTTGCTTAGACGATTTCATCAAAACCATCCAAACAAACCAGGACCAGACAGAAGAGCCACCTTGAGAGGGGCCTTGTGGGGGAGTGCTGTCATGATTCCTGCCCCTCATGTCCCCAGCCCTCCAAGATGTCAGGCTGGAGCCAGGCCACAATCACCTACATGGCCCTCAAGGGCCTCTCCATCCCTCCAAAGACCCACTTGGAGTCAGACTTGGCGCTTGCGGCACCAGACTCACTGACTCCCATAGGATAACATTGAGGATTGGACTTGTAGTGCATTGATGGGGGCAATATGGATGCCCCCACATATTTCTGTTCCCAGAACTGCATGTGCAGTCTAGTCTTTTGGGTGTAGTTCAGCCCAGAGACACCTGGGATACTCAGCCACGCCCAGGCTGAGAAACATGCTTTGTGTTTTCTGCACCTGCAGCGTGACAGTCACCGTGTTCGGATCGGTCTCCAGTAGGCCTGCATCTTTCTTCTGCGCTCAGCTCCTGCAAGAACAAGAACACCGTTAGGAACAGCCTTACCTTGCGGCGCTTCTGCCCATCATTTAACGCTTCTTCTGTTCTGCGGGCATGTTCGGCGGTGTCATTCCCAATCCCGGCACGCCGCTTCCTAAGGAAAAGGGAAAAGAACAGAAAAAAGGCATTAGTAAGCATTCAGCAAATCTTCGCTTCTTTTTAAAGACTGTATGAGCTTCAAACGCTTACCTGAATCCCAGCCGCTCTGGGGGAACTCTGTCTCCGGAACTTCTCCATCTGCAAGAGGGAAAAGACACTCCAGGTTAGCGTGGAAACATCTAGAGGCGCCGCATACCGCGCTTATTCACCGCATTTCTTCTTCATAACCGGCATCCACGCTGAAAACGTTGCGGCACCTAAAAGACACAGAAAAAGAACTCTGTTCAATACAAATATGAAAGGGTCGCATCGCGCATCACGCTCTCACTTACCTTCAGCGCTACTCATCTCAGCAGCACGTCGCCATCCCCGGACGCCGGCCATCATCTAAGGAAGGAAAGGAACGAAGTTAGAGAACTGTTCAAAAGACTCATTATACTTACGTGTCGGACTCTTGCGAGTGAAGTAACTAGGCGGCAACGAGCCCGCATCAATCAACGCGCCCCTGCACTGAAAGCAGGATGGAGAGCACACTTTCCAAGAAAAAAAGGTGAGCTGTAGATCAAAGGGAAGGGTTGGAACCCGGGGAAGAAAAAGATGTTAAAATGTGGGGTTTTGTTGTTTTAATCTCTTCTCTCTTTGGTTCTTGCCGGCGTTTGGGGTCTGGTCTCGTCTCTAGTCTTACTTTTTCCCCACTTGAATCCCAGAACCAGTATGAGAGCTCGACCCTTTCTTTAGGGACAAAAGGAGGTTTCAGAGGGCCTTTACTTTCCCTTCTTTCCTCAGGTTTATGCAAGGAGTGGAAATATCTGTTGGCATCAGAGAAATTTGGAAGTCTCAGTGGCTAGTGAGAGTGTAGGTCTGTCTATTTGTAGAACAGCCCGCTGGAGTGAATGAGGTAAAGAGTTAATGAACTGTTCTAAGCTTAAAGCTTCTAGAACCTCTGGCAGTGTGTTTCTTCCTAGCCATAATGACAAGGTGTTTTTAACCCGTTCTCCAAGCACATCCGAACACAACTGGTTTTTCTCTGGGACCCAATTTTAAATTTCTGTATTTTTGGCGGTAGAAATTGCCAGTTTGCCCTACCCGTTGTAAGAGCCCTTTTTTATATCAGAGAAATAGGCTGCTCCCAGGAGGTTCAACAGCTTATATGATGTCTGTAACTCTCCTTTTAAAAAAAGGCCCAAGTAACATATCCTCAATCCATCTCCCCAATTGAATTGATTGAATTGATTGGCTACTCTTTCAAAGTTCATGAACTCATTTCCTAAATCTTCTCCCTCTTTATAGAGCTGTATGACTCCCTGGGGAGTAGTAGGCTTTTCTTGGGCTGCTAATCATTTGTTTAGGCCCCTTTGTAGTATTTGTTCAGCCTCGATTTGATATTTGGCTAACCTGGTCACTACTTCCTGCAATGATGCCATCGTATCTGGGGAGGACAAGGTATCACTTGAGCCTACCTCGGATTCGGACAGAATTATGGTTCATCTGTGGTGTCAGATCTTACTTCAAAGTCCCTGAACAAACCAGGATTGACTCCTCTGTTGGTAACTCTATAGGAGGGAAAGGACAGGAAACAGAAGAATTCCCTTGCTCTAATTGTGTGTGGCCTAACGCTCCAGGTCGAATCTAGGTTCGGGATTCTCTGACTGATAGCGTGATTTTATCTCTGTGTTTCAAGTGATATATGGTCAAGGGAAGGGTGTCCAATAGGACCTGGGATCCATAAAATAAGTCTTGGAACTTAACCAGTAGATGCAACTGGAAGGCAATTGCTTGTTTAAGTGCTTGTTTATACCCTATCCTGGTCTTGAACTTTAACAATAGTGTCCTTACCCGGTTTTCGTTGAATTACCAACCACATAAGGGTCCTTCAGTTTGTATCAATTGAGTGTATCGCACCTCTGTTACCATTTGTGAAGGCATCATGAAGCTAGGCACAGACAACAGATTCAATATTCAAACAAAACTATTTTATTAACTTACATTTCAGGATGGAAAAAGTCCTAACTTGCCCTATACTAAGGTTGGATTTCCCTACCTAAATGAAACTACGGAAAGTCTGAGTCAAAGAGTTCAACTTAGGAATCTGTGTCCAAAACCTATATTTGCCCTCAAAACTCAATCTGTACTGTGAGAAACCAGAGGGTGTCTCCCCCGCTAGTCTCTGGGGATCTCTCTCACAGGGGGCCAGGTCACGGCCATCACCTTTGGATCCAGACCCTGGGGGTGGACCAGTGTGGGAGGATGACCTGGGTGAGGGGTCTTCGGGAGTGGTGTTGAGGCAGACGAAGATAAGACATGGTATTCCCTCCCTGTTTTGTTTATGTACCCCATCCTATTTTTTAGGATTCTCCGAGGTCCCAACCCTGCCCCCTTTTTACACAAACACTGGGCCAAGGAAGAGGGTGACTGAGAGTAACAGCATTACATTTCACACATTGTACTGGACATGTACCGCTAATCGGTTCATGCAAAGTCAGCAACTTGGTTCTAAGTGCATATGCCTGATATCAATTAGCTCTCCTCACACAAATAAAAGGCAGAATCTAGAGACACACTCTGAGCAAGGCAGAACATGAGTACGAGCAGAACGTCCGGGATGAAGACAAACCTACTGGAGCAGAGTGGACCAAGGGACAAGAGCCGCGGGTCCAAAACCAGAAGTGTTTCCTACTGGAGGTTGTTGCCCCTGACAGGCCGCAAAAGGCACGTGGAAAAGACCAGATCCCACATCAGAAGGCTGCATTGTGTTTTAAGGACGCCAGTGACCCTCCCGGGTGAACGGCAGAGTTGGGGAGGTGAGGCCAAGCCTGTGGTACTAACCTTGACTTGTGAATTGGATATCGTAAAACCAAGAAAGAAACGCACACAGCCGGCGAGCTGGCAAGCGACCTGAGAGACCGGTGTGTGTTAAAGTTTAAAGTAGCAACATTATATTTCAAGTGAAGGCTGCACGCGTGTGGATGAGACGCGAAGAAAGGCAGACCTGTGAATGAACTTTGAAGTAAGGACAGCTGTGAAATCAGCGATACTAGGTAACAGAGTGATCCGGTGAAAGGAAGTAGCCCACTCGAAAGTCTCTGTGAAAGGTACATTGCGATAATGCGAATGAACAGCAAAAGTGAAGTAAGCAAGATTAACTCCTAGAGAAGAGTGAAAGTTAAACCGTGGACTTTGAGTCGAAGTGGTCCTGCGGTGGTCTGTAAAGAAAGCCACGCACATTTGAAAATCTTCGACATCCGAAAGTGGTGCGAGACCGACAGAGGGAGACCCGAAGTGTAATAAGCTTGGGGAAGGAAGCCCCCTTGCCAGTTTTTGTTGAACTTTGTCGTGAAAGGTTTGAGCCCGACAGAGGGGGAACTACGTGACCTATGTTGTAAAGGGTCTGAGGCCGACAGAGGGAGACCTAAGTGAACTTTTTGTTGAAACATTATTTGGAAGTCAGGAAAATAAACTTTAACATGGAAGCCCAGGCAGGCCTCGATTCACGTTTTGGAACTGTTTATTGTGTTGAAAACCGAACCATAGTGTGTTATACTGCTGTTTTGCCTTTCAGACACATGTAAAGATCTCAGAATTACTCACCCTATTAAACGGACTGAAAGTTCTTGGACTCCAAAAGGCAATAACGTACACTTAGACCAATAATTAGAAAGTAATTGGGCCTCATTACAAATCAGGCGGTCCGGAAATAACAGTGGCGGTAAACCTGCTGCCACCGTTGTTTCCAGACCGCCTGATCCCGACTCCTGCAGGCGGGAGGTGATGTTCGTGCCAGGTTTGACCTGGCGGGTTTAACACCGTCCGCCTGCAGGCGGACGAGGAAACACCGGCAGCATTACGAGATGCTGCCGGTGTTTCCTTGATCCCCATTCCCATTTGGTCCCATATGGGAATGGGGATTAACACCATTCCACCTCTGTGATTCCCGCAAAACCGGGGTTGCAATGCCCTGGTCATTCTGGGAATCACAGAGGCGGAATGGTAATACGAGTCTGGCGGTAACAAGGCGGTTTTACCACCTCGGTTACCGCTGGACTCGTAATGAGGCCCATTGTCTCTTTACAGACCATTTGTTAACACGTTCTAAGCATACATAAAACTATAACACAAATGCAACTGGTTATACATGGATACAAGAACAAGTGCAAGGACAAAAACAATAAGTATACATCACCGTCAGGGCAGTCGTAGGTCAAAGCTTCATCTCAGCCATGGCAACACCACCCAGTCCCAAGGAAGGTAGGCAGAGAAATATTTAGTTAACTATTGTGGTCTGGAGCGGTGCATCCTCCCCGGGGTTCCAATTCTCTGTCTCCTCATTGGGATACCTCTCTTCTTTAAGGGGGACGAATTCCCACCCCCCATAGGTTACCGATTGTCCCCGGTCGAAGGACAGACAGTAAGTATTGGAGGCAAGAGTGGAAAAATCCAGACAGTGGAAAAACCCAGCTCGTCTTCCACGCTCTCGATCCCAGCACCCCTTATTACTGCACCTACACATCGCTGACTCCCCTCTCGGCTCGTCCTTGAGTGAACAATGCGCAAACTATCCTACACAGTAAACTCCTCTACTTCGCGCTATAATATTGCAACTGCTGCCGAAATCATGTCTACCTCCTAACTAAGGTTGCTGAAACGTAGACTTTCATTGTGGTCTGGAAATAAAAGTCCAAAATGGCCACTCTCTGGCGCCATGTTATTTAGGTCATTTTCGCACATATACTACACCTGCCTACAGGGACAGCCTTACTCAGTGAGGTCTAATGTTGGGAGGAGAGCTGGTTCAACCACATTTATTCTTTTGAACACTGATTTTTCCTTTGCATACATTTCTCCTGTATACACCTTTTTGTACAAGAGATAGGGCAGGCATTAGGTTTTGTTAGCATAGGCCATTTAGATTGGACAAACTGCACTAGGACTGTTTTGTTTATCGTTTGATGGTCGAGACTACTCCCATCTTAGTTATAGGGCAAAGCCAGAGTTTTTCCAGCCCAAACAACTTCAATAAAGGTTTTACAAATTGTACCCATTGTGTCCGTGTCATACTTGTGATATCATGCCTCCCCTACATATGGTGTCAGAGTGGGATACACCTCAATTGAGACAAATTAGGGGACCCTAAAACTCCATAAACGTAGTCACAGAGCCTCAGACCCCTCTACGGCCACAAAAGAATCCATAGGCTTTGATTTTTGTAGCAGCAGAGAAGCCACTATCCCTCTTGGCAAAAGAGGGATGATTCCCACAGACTTAGTCCTAATACCCCCTGCGGGTTGTTATATAAGATTGGCCCCAAAATCTGGCCTGGCCTGGAAGTTTGGCCTAGATGTCCTAGCAGGCATCGTAGATCCATACTTTTGGGAAGACATAAAGGTTCTCCTGCAGAACCATGGCAAAACTCTGTTTGAAATACACTGTGGGGACGAAATTGCACAGGGAATACTTAAGAAGGCTCTATTTCCCTGTTTTAAGGAAGAAAGTGAACCAGAGGAAACTGAGAGAGGTAGCTTAGGCTTTGGAGATGATAATGAAACACAAATCACTGAGGCAAAAAGGGAAGAAGAACGTACCATCCATCTCGATCTAGCCTTCGCCCAGCAAAATGATCCAGCACTCTCAGAGGCTTTCTTACAAGTGATTTCTGAGGGAGAAGGACAAGAGAATGGGAGCCCCTTTTCTTACTGAAACAGGGATTAATATACAGAAAGGAAACCTCTAGAGAAGGGCTAAAACTCAGTTAGTAATACTCAAAACCCATCGCAAGATCGTGCTTGAGATTGCACATTCTTACTTGACTTGGGGACATTTAGGACTGTCCAAAACCCAAGCTCACATCAGTGTGAAATAATTCTACTGCCCAGGTATCCATGCTGACATAAAGAACTTCATTCAGAAATGTGAAATATACCAGAAAACCAGCGCACATATTCTCATACCTGCCCCTCTAAACTCATTACCGATAATAGAAGTCCATTTCTCCCGAATTGGGATGGATATCATTGGACCGTTGGAAACTTCTAGACTTGGTAAGAAATGTGTTTTCGTAATCGTTGATTATGCTACCCGGTACCCAGAGGCCTTCCCCATGCGGAACAACTCAACTCTGTCAGTGGCAGGGCAAATAAAGTAAGCAGCAGAAACCTTAGCACAGAAAAGTACTGTTTGCAAAAGAAACAAGACTGACAGCCACTGCAGAGCAAAGGTCTTTTATTTGAGCAAACTCAATGGAGTGGATGAAGTTGTTTGAGGCATATCAGGAAATAGACTGTCAGTGTTTTTAAGGACCTGTTCAGTCAAAAATACAGAAGTGAGAGAGACATATCAGGAAAGAGACTGTCAGTGCTTTTAAGGAACTGTTCAGTCAAAAGTGTTCCATTAGGAAGACTACAGAAGTGATAGAAAACTAAGACACAAGACAACTTTTAAAAATGTTCTTCCAAGCTTTTGGCAGAGGAATACAGGTAATTAATGGAAAAAGGGGGTTATAGAATACTTTTTGGTGTTAAGAATTCAGAGAAGTTAAGTAACCACAAAATGTGTTAATTTGCAGGTTTCCTGAAGGTGTGAGGTTCGGCAGTCTGAGGGCTATCGGTAGGGGACATGTTCCTTTTTATTTTATCAGCTTCCCCTCCCCCCCCGGGCTGGTCACCTCGGCAATCGTAACTCAAAAGATTTTTGGGCGTACTGGACTAAGGGTTCTGGAGGACTCATCGTCTGCTCCTGCAGGTTTAGAGCTGGGACCTTACAGCATGCTTTGTCCTTTATAATGCTTGAACACCTGTTTTCGACTAGCAGCACTTATTTCAGGGTTTCCACAAAAGACTCATTAATGCTAAGCGCCCTTCAGTATTTCATATATACAATGACATTGTGTTATCTGATTTTATCATGTCTGAATACATAAAAATAAGTTTTTAGTCTCACGCACACCTTGTTTTGTATATGTTAGTAGTCACTAGTAAAATTGTTACAAAGGCGTGTGGGAGCCCCTCTGCTGAGAACGTACATGGGTCAAGTACCCTGTTCTATGGAATTTCTCAGGAGGGCCTACAACCACGTTTAGCTCACTGCACCCTTCACAGAGGAAAAATATCCATTTGCATATTAGTCATTGTCCCTCCCAAATGGGCAGTCCAGTAATGAAATTCTAGGCAAATCTCCTCTGAACAAGAGTACCATCTGCAACCCCCAAACACGTCATCAGTGAGGTATAACTGTGCCACAGACACAGTGAGCAAGGGGTGCACATCTGGATTATCCTGTGTTACTTAGGGTGAAACCCCAAGTTCTCCAAAGTTACACAGCAGTGTGGGAGCCCCTCTACTGAGAATGAACATGGGCCAAATATCCTGTTCTATGGAATTTCTTCCACCCAGGAGGGTCTACAACCACATTTTAGTTCACTGCACCCTTCAAAGAGGAGAAATATCCATTTGCATATCAGTCTTTGTCCCACCCAAAAGGGCAGTCCAGCACCGAAATGCTAGGCAAATCTCCTCTGAACAAGAGTACCATCAGCAACCCAAGACCTGTGTTTTGGCCTAGTCGGGCCTTGTGATGCTGGAAATGCATCGGAGGGACAGGGCCTCCGTATCCTTGTCCTTTACTGCTTTTTATCGTGTGTTCTGACATGTTTTCCACACAGGAGATCATGTGGGACTCCTGGCGGTGCAGCTCTCTCTTTTGGTTTTGGTGAACAGACCCATGGGATACCCTTATGGCAACCCTGTGCCCCTAGTGTTTGTTTTTGGGCACCTGTGTGTGGCCCACAGAGCAGGGTACGGGCTGGTGGCAGCTCTGTGCTGAAATGACTGGTGCCCTGAGCGTCCTCCAATTTGGGATGCCCAGGCCCTGTCATTGGAATCGGTAGATTCCTGATGGAGACAAAATGGCCCCCGTGGCCTCTTGCCTTCCATCACCTGTTACCTTGATCTTCCCAAAGTCCCGGGAAGCCCTGACTCTGTCCCTTCCCCCTGACTGGCTGTTGGGTGGAAGTTCCATATATGGTAGTGTGGGGAAGTGCCGACCAGACTGGCTGGAGCCTTCCCAACGACCGTATGTTGTGGGTACACCTGTGGGTGGGACCTGGGTGAATGGAGTGTGTGACGAATATGCACTTCTTGTGGTGGATGTCTGGTATCTAGTGTTTGACACAATGACTGAGACAGCCCTGCCGGAAACTGGTATGAATGCAGTGTGGAGTGTTGAATGGCTGGGTACTTGTCCCAATACACATAACTTGTTGTGAGTGTCTGGAGAGAAGTGAATGGCCTGAATGCACTATGCACCTGATTGGCTGCCTGCCTGCATGAATGCCCTTCTGACCGATTGGTTACCAGAGTGTGACCCAGCAGAATGAATGGGAGATCAACTAATTTATCTGGGGGCTTCTCACTGCTAGAATTCATGTTCAGAAGCTGATGTCCACTACGACGAGTAACTGGAGTAACTGAAGCTTAACCTTGAAGCCCTGCTGGAAGAGAAGTCTTGCTGCTGCTCTACTTCGTCGATGTGAAAGCTGCTGTGTCTCCAAGCACTGACCCAGAGAGGACCTGGTAAGGCGCCCTCTTCCCGAGCTATGAGGGACCATCGTGCACCAGCTGATCTTTGCCAAAGTTCCCAGGTAGACAGACCTTCGACAGGCTGCCAACCCGAGACGGGGACTGCCGCGGAATCCCAAGGAGAAGCGTCCGGACTGTTGTCCGCCACTGTCGACAACCGCCGTCGCCGACCGGAGCCGCTGTGCTCTCGTTTGCCTAAGAACTCTTGATCCAAGGACGCTCTCATCCGCATCGTCGCCACTGTATACCGCTGGAGAAGGACAGACCGTTGACGCGCGGAGGAGTATCCACCGGTGGGTTTCCCGCCACCCAAAGACCACAGAGACGCAGACGACTCGACACCCTTGCTGGGCCACAGTTCTTCAAACTCTTTGCGGACCAGAACTATCGACATCGAGGTGCCCCGCACGCTTCTCCCTTGCAGGACGTTTACGCTTCCCTGTCAATGAGCACCGCTAGGAACGAAGCTGCCACTTCGCCGTCGTACCTCACCCTGTTCTCTGTCGGACGTTCGACGACCCGTGACTCCTGCCTGAAAGGGAGGGCACTCAAGAAGGGCCGTCGATTTCCCGACGAGGAACGCTACAACGCCAGGTACTTTGGGGTTGCAGAACTATTGGGAAATCGTTGGTGAACAATAGATGGACTGGGCTTGTGATATCTCTTTATTCTACAGGTTGCCCAGGTGGTGGGATCTCCACACAGGACTGTGTCTCGGTAGGGGCCAGTATTCTGCCAGTTGTCTTAACCAACTGCTTTCCTCTTACCTTTATTGTTGGTTTCCTTTACGACTTGATTTGTGTGCCATTTAACCGTACAGTTGATGCACTTTAAAGAGATCTAATAGTAAATGTGGTACCACGTAGAATTGTATATTTGCCATTATAGATAACCGAGTACAAAGTGCTTTATCGTGATATTGTATATAACCTTGAATATTAATTATATAAAGACTGTGGGCCTCATTACGAGTAGGCCGGTAAAAACGGGGTCATTACCGGCATGCCGGTAAGAGCGGGTCCGTGCTCGTATGAACCCGCTAATAGCGGGTGATTATGAGGGCGCGAGCACGCGCGAACCCCCATGCCGGTAATGGAAATACCGGCATGCCGCTAAAGGCCCTCCAACCCCCCGATAGTGGCATCGCGGGACCCGCCGATACCGGCACCGCCTCAGTGCAACCCCTAAATACCGGCACGGTAATACCACCATGCAAATACCGGGTTCGCAAAAACGCACCCGGAAATCACGTCATCACGCAGGAACGGGAAATGGGCCAGCAGCCATCTTTAAAAACACAATCCATTGCCATTCTCCCCAACCAGCAGTCCTTTCGTGTTGTGCTGCATCAGAAAACACCAAGGATGTCCAAGGCAACCAGGAAGATGACCCCCCGGAAGCGGAAACAGCGTTTCTCTGACGCTGAAGTCAATATGCTGGCAGACACTCTGTCCCAGCACGACATGAAGCATGCTGCCCAGATGAAAATGAAGCAAATCTGGCAGGAGGTTGCCCAGAGGGTGTCGGCTGTGGGCACCACCCCACGTACAGTGCTCGACTGTCGCAAGCGGTGGGACGACCTCCGCCTGAGGGTGAGGAACATCCTGGCAGTCAACAGGAGTGCGGCCATGGTGACAGGCCGGGGCCACACTCACCAGCAAAGCTGATGCCATGGGAGGAGACTGCCAGCTCATTCATTGATCCCGAGTCAATAGAGGGATTCGGAGAGATGGAGATGGGCGCTGCATCATCCACAGAAGGAGGTGAGTGACCCAGCACATCCCTGTAGGCCGCAGTGGTCTTCAAACTTTTTGACCCCAAGCCCCCCCTAAGAAAAATTTCTCCGGCCCATGCCCCCCCTATAAACATGGACTCCAAAATTGTACTCGGTTGCGAACGGTTATTGTTATCGTTATTGTTATTGTTATTGTTATTTTGCATTTATATAGCGCCTTATATACCATTGGTATGGTCTGAAGGCGCTGGTAGGTTGAACGCCCTTGGGAACCGAAGTTCATATCAGTAGAGAGAGTAGAGAGAGTCAAAAAGGTGCGTGTGAGCACCAGGTATGTGTACAGCTCGTGCAGTATCAATGTAATAGCTGCTTTCTAGCGGTAGGTGTGGTGGTTGAGAGGTCAGGAGTATGTGTTCGTTCTGGCAGGATTAATCCAGATCGGATGTGGCTGCGTTAGGCCTGAGGAGAATGCCTCGCTGGGGGGTGTGTAACCAGCAGTGATTATTTAGAATGATGTGGAGAGAGCGGCGAAATGTTGATATGAGAACAGTTATACCGAATGGTGTCATAGTATCTCTGTGTTCTAGTTGAGTGGTGATGTAAGGAGAGAGTAAGCGTGTTGGTGAGATATGATGGGTTTCATGCCCTTTCAGAAACTTCTAATTCACAGGGAGGCTATTGGGGACACTTCTAAATTCAACTTCATAGAGAGGCTATTGGGCACATTTCTAAAATCAACTTTCAGGGAGAGGCTATTGGGCACATTTCTAAATTTAACTATTCACAGAGAGGCTATTGAGCACAATTCTAAATGCAACATTTCACAGCTATTGGGTGCACTTCTGAATTCAGCTTTCTAAATGTACTTCTAAATTCAACTTTTCACAGAGAAGCTATTGGCTACACTTCTAAATGCAACTTTCTAAATGTACTTCTAAATTCTACTTTTCACAGAGAGGCTATTGGGCACACTTCTAGATTCTACTTTTCCTGGAGAGGCTATTGGGCATATCCAGTCAAGGTTATCGTGCGCTGGAGTAGAATGGTGCCCCTAACGAAGGAGTGAATGCCAAACAACCACGTTGGTTTTGGTCCCCCGCTCGCCTCCTCTCCTCCATACCCCCTAATGTGGGGGGTTGCAGAGGGAGAGGGGCGCCTGGGGGACCAGTGCTGCATTAATAACGCGGCTCCCCCATGGCAGATTGCTGGGCTCCAGCAATCTGCCATGGGGGAGCTGCGTTGTAAAAAACACTGGCAGGGCAGTTTCAGTCCCCTGCTCCTCTCTCCTCCTCCGTGCCCTATGGAGGAGAGGAGGCGAGCGGGGGACCAAAACTGCTCTGCCGGTGCTGTATTAATAACGCAGCTCCCCCATGGCAGACAGCAATCTGCCATGGGGGAGCCGCATTGTAAAAAAACACCGGCAGGGCCGTTTCAGTCCCCTGCTCGCCTCTTCTCCTCTATGCCCCATGGAGGAGAGGAGGCGAGCAGGGGACCGAAACTGCTCTGCCGGTGCTGTATTAATAACGCAGCTCCCCATGGCAGGGCTCCAGCAATCTGCCATGGGGGAGCTGCTGTTATGTTTGAATGACACCAACGGTTGATATTGTGCCGGGGGTCGTCTCTGAAAATCTTTTATCCCATCCTCGTCGCCAGTTGTTATGTTTGAATGACACCAACACACAGGCTTGTATGAAGTAATGTCCTTTATTACTTCTTAGTAATATGGTCAACGACCCCCGGGAGGGTTTCAACCACCGTCCACCGTCTGCCTTTCTCCTTCTCTCCTCGTGCCCGGAACCTGGAACTCCTGGTGTGGAGATCCACATTCCAAGCGCATGCAAACCATGACAGTGAAAACATGTATTACTTAAATGATACACTGATATCCTAACAGCTGCGTTATTAATACAGCAAAGGCAGAGCAGTTTTGGTACCCCGCTCGCCTCCTCTCCTCCATGCCCCCTAATGTGGGGGACGCAGGGGGAGAGAGGCGAAGGGGGGACCGGTACTGTATTAATAACGCAGCTCGGGGAGCCGCGTTGTAAATAAAGGGTCACTTACCTCTCACGGGCGGCGGCAGCAGGAGCAAAGAACACAGGACACCACAACGCAGCCTGGATGCGCGATCCAAATGCAGGAAAGCGCGTGTCCAGACTGCGTTTATTTCCTGTTTCATGGCCACGCCCCCAGCACATCCCACTGGCTGAGCATGTGCATGGGAGCCAGTGGCTCCCCATTGCGCCTGCTCAGTTCAGGGAAAAAAAAAAAAAGCGTTACTCTTCTTCTGCGCCAGGCATCACGCGACCCCCCAGGCATGGAGGCGTGCCCCCCAAGGGGGGCGCGCCCCACAGATTGAAGACCTCTGCTGTAGGGGAAACCATGACGTGGCACAAGTGACATGGAAGTGAGACTAGGCAAGGCAATGCATGTCCCAGACCCACATCAACATATCCAGTCAAGAATGCGTGCCACACCCTGCCACACACAAATGCATGCTGAGTGCCAATCCAAAAACCAACACACAAGCAACATAACTCGAACGTGCCCATGTAACCCAACAAGCAGACACCATATCAATGGCATGCCACCTGCCATGCATTGATAGCCTACATGCCCCCTCAGAACACCAAATGCCACACCCCTGTAATAAATGGATGCATGAATGTATGGAGATTTCACAGCGCAATAGAATGTCGCTGTCATGTGACACCATCACTGATGATCTGCATCTCTTCTATCCCCCAGGCACCGATGAGGAAGATGCCGGGCAGGACAGGGGTGCAAGGGCATCAACATCACGGCAAGGGAGAAGGGCCACCACCACCCCCCAGCCTGAGAAACGGACCAGACCAACAGGCACTGTGCAAGACCGGGCTGAAACCCAGGAAAGAACACCTGCAGCCAGTGTGGGCCACACACATGGAGACCAGCAGCAGCCACCACCCACAACAGTGGGAGGTGTTCCCGTACCTGCACCGCCAACCACCGCGGACGTTGCGGATGCTAATGTGAACACCGAGGGTGTCACAGTCGTGCCCACTACACCCACCCCAAGCCCCATTACCACCCCCTTACCCCATTTGGAGGCCAACGGCAGTGACGATCCCTGCCTCCATGACTCCGACCATGGAGATTCCGACATGTGCCCCTTCGAGGTGGACAGCACCCTGGATGTGGGCCCCACACAAGCACCATAAACCACCCCGGCTACCACCACTCCGGCTACCACCACCCCGACTACCACCACCCCGGCCACCAGCACTCCCGCTACCAACGACACCTTTGAGGCTCGCCTGTCGAGGGTGAAGGCACGAAAGAAGTCGATGCTAGATCTAATGCGGCAGTATATTGCCGATGGGGAGGACTCCAGGAGGGACATCGCTAATGCCATTGGGGAGACTACAGCAGCCATCGCTGCAAACACTGCTGCCGTTAACGCGTCCGCAACTCTCATGAGGGACTGTCTGGGGGCAGTGATGCAAGTCCTGACGTCCATCCTGCACGATATGCAGTGGCCACGCCTTGGAGCAGGCGTGGGACCAGCCTCTGACACGTCCACTGCTACAACCCCTTCAACCTCTGCCCACTCAAGCCCCATGCGGATGACCCGGAGGAGTGCACGGCACTCGGACATGTCACCCCCGGATACCAAAAAGGCCAAGAAGTAGGGTGGCCAGACAATGGGCGTTGGACACATGGACGTTGGGTGAAGGGAACAATCTTCAGAGTACATTTGGGGACATCTGGGGTTTGTAGGGTGGGTTAAGGAGTTCACTGGGGTTATTTGGGGTTTGTAGGGTGGGTTGGTGAGTTCACAGGGGTTATTTGGAGTTTGTAGGGTGGGTTGGGGAGTTCACTGGGGTTATTTGGGGTTTGAAGGGTGGGCTAGGGGTTGGGGGGAGTATTCACATTGTTGCCTGTTTGAAAAATACACCCGTTGTGTGCCAACAATTCAATGGCTGGACATTCTTCATTTTGTGCATGTACTTTTAATATGTGATGGTATTCAGTGGCCAACTCCAAACAATACAAGTGTGCATGTACACATGGAGCCATTGTGTCACTGATACATGTCTATCATAGTCCTTGTGTTTCAGAAGTATTTGTGAATTAGTGCGTGGCGTACAGCATGGCCATCCCGTGCATCACGTACTGGCAGGGGGGCTACTTCACCTCCGTCTCCATCCTCATCATCCTCACCCGGACCATGCATGTCAATGTCAGGTGGCAGTGGTACATTTCTCCGGACGCACGTGTTGTGCAGCATGACACAGGCCATGGTGATCTTTGCCACCTTCTGAGGCCTATATAGGAGTGCCCCACCAGACCTGCTGAGGCAGCGGAACCGCGCTTTCAACAGGCCAAAGGTCTGCTCAATCACAACACAGGTACGGGTGTGCACACGATTGTACTCCTCCTCATGGTTGTTCTGCGGGTTCCGCACAGGGGTGAGTAGCCACGGCCTCTAGGGATATCCTCCATCACCTGCAAGCAGATACAAATAGGTGTGTATCACTCTGAACTGCCACCTTCAGGGAGCACAGTCATGGTGGAAGCTATTTGGTGTGGGCATGAACATGTCTCTGTACGCGTGCAAAAATGTTACCTAGATGCAATCTATACTGTCATGAGATGTGGTAGTCTGGATGGCGTTCAATAGATGATGCAGGGTGTAATCATGCACGCTGAGGCAGATGTGCTGTGGTAGTGCAACAATGTTTAGCCTCCAATTCATGCTGTTCATCCCTCACTATGCATGGTCACACTGACCACATTGCCACAGTTGTCATCCTGTTCATTCATGCATTGCTTGTCATCACCATGGTAGCCTGGTTGCGCCTCTTACTTGTTGTCATCGATATGCATTAATTGCGATATGTGGCCCAGTGATGTGTCATGTTCCATTTGGCTGGTTCAGGTCAGGAGTGTTTAGCTCTGCATGCATTCTCCAATCACTGACTATTGCCACACAGGTGCAGTATGCCCCCCCTTATGCATCCCCACACATCAGTACCCCAAAGCACTGCCATGGGACAGTAGTGCAACTCACCAAGCAGCCATGCATGTGGTCCAGCATGTCGCTCCATGTGACAGGGTAGCGTGGAGTTACGCAGTACCAATGCATCATGTGTTGATCCGGGAAATCGGGCGCAGCAATGTGTGATGATCTTGCTGGAGTCACATACCATTTGCACATTGATGGAGTGGTATTGCTTGCGATTGCGGTACACTGCCTCTATGGCATGGGGGACTACCAATTCCACATGGGTGCAGTCGAGGGCACCAACACAATTGGGCATGCCTGCCAGTGCATGGAAGCCCACTTTGGTGTTGGCTATCTCCTGGGCAGTCCGTGGTAGGGACATGTGGCTGCGTGCGTGCTTCAGGAGGGCATCCAGCACTTGGTTCAACATGCGTGAAAATAGTGGCTGTGAAATGCCATGCAGCTGGCCCACTGTGTGTTGGTAGGTGCCTGTGGCCAGGAAGTGTAGCATAGACACCACCTTTAGTAGCGGGGGGGGTGGCAGTGCGTATTTCTATGAGGCTGGCAATGTCGTTCTGTATCATGTCCACTATGGTGGTGATGGTGTCACGGTCCAACCGGTACAGGGTGTGGATCTGCTCAGGGGTTAGGTTAAAAGGGCTGGGTCTGGTGCGGGGGATTGGTGGTTGCCTACGAGGCACTGCTGCCTGCACTGGTGGTAATTGCTGGGCCTGTCTCACCCTCCTTCTCCTCCTGCGTCTCCTCTGTGCTGCCTGTTGTTGCTGCTGTAGTTGTTCTTGTTGTTGCTGTTGTTGCTGTAGTTGTAGCAGTATGGGCATGTCCTCCAGCGCCATGATTGGAACAGCTAGTGGTAGCATTTTGGTGTTGGAAGGGGTGTGGTGTGTGGGTGTGCTCATTTTATACTGGCCCAGCCTCCATTGACTCCACCTGTGGGGATTGTGTGCACCTGTGGCAGCTGCCTTGTATCCTGATTGCTGTTTGCGGGTGGTCCGCGATGCCTGTATGGCCGGCATCGTGCAGCCCGTGATTACCGGCTTCGCGATTCCGGTATTTGCATGTCCACGTGGGTTGGGATGTCCCCCTATTACCGGCATGCCGGTCTTTGCTCCCCAAAGGGGCACGTGTACGCGCCTATGCCGCTATTAGCGGCACCGTTGTTTAGGGTGCCGCTTATACCGGGTTTGAGGGTCGGCATACACCGGAGCGGTAAACGATGCCGGTATTAGCATACCAGCATCGTTTTTGCCTTATCGCCAACCTTGTAATGAGGCCCTGTGTTTTAACTAATACAGTGTGTGGACATTCCTTTGTGGGAGCTTGGGGACTACACTGTACTTAAGAACCAGCCTGCATCATCTCCTGAGAAGCTAGGCCTTGATTGCTCGTCCCTTGCTTTAGCAAAACAGAAAGGTGATGGCTGGAAGGTTTTGAATTAATCAAAACCACGGGAAAATCTCTGGGCAACCCTCCAGACCATCGTTTTTCAGCCTGCCAAGCCATTACAGAAGGGGAAAAACCATATGCAAATCAGGCTTGGTCCTACCCCAAAAGGGGCAGTCTAGCCCGAACTGCTAGGTCACATCCCTTCTGCACAAGACCACAAGCATCACCAGACATGTTTCAGCCTTGTTCGGCGTCATCAGTGAGGAGTAGCTTGGGTCTCTAGGCCCGGCAGACTCGGGACCCACGTCTGGGCATCCCCGTCCCACTCGGGGTGACTTTAGCAAAACAGAAAGGTGATGGCTGGAAGGTTTTGAATTAATCATAACCACGGGCAAAGCTCTGGGCAACCCTCCAGACCATCGTTTTTCAGCCTGCCAAGCCATTACAGAAGGGGAAAAACCATATGCAAATCAGGCTTGGTCCCACCCCCAAAGGGTTGGTCCAGCCGGAACTCCTAAGTCACATCCCTTCTGCACGAGACCACAAGCATCCCCAGACATGTTTCACCCTTGTTTGGCGTCATCAGTGAGGAGTAGCTTGGGTCTCTAGGACCGGCAGACTCTGGACTCACATCTGGGCATCCCCTTCCCACTCGGTCGGGTCCCGTGCCTGCTGGGCCTAGAGATCCAATCTACTCCTCACTGATGACGCCCAACAAGGCTGAAACATGTCTGGGGATGCTTGTGGTCTCGTGCAGAAGGGATGTGACTTAGGAGTTCCGGCTGGACCAACCCTTTGGGGGTGGGACCAAGCCTGATTTGCATATGGTCTTTCCCCTTTTGTAATGGATTGGCAGGCGAGGAACGATGGTCTGGAGGGTTGCCCAGAGCGATGCCAGAGGTTAAGATTCATTCTAAACCTTCCAGCCATCACCTCTTTTGTTTTGCTATTGTCACCCCGAGTGGGACGGGTATGCCCAGACGTGGGTCCCGTGCCTGCTGAGCTTTGCCCGTGGTTATGATTAATTCAAAACCTTCCAGCCATCACCTTTCTGTTTTGCTAAAGTCACCCCGAGTGGGACGGGGATGCCCAGACGTGGGTCCCGAGTCTGCCGGGCCTAGAGACCCAAGCTACTCCTCACTGATGACGCCGAACAAGGCTGAAACATGTCTGGGGATGCTTGTGGTCTCGTGCAGAAGGGATGTGACTTAGGAGTTCCGGCTGGACCAACCCTTTGGGGGTGGGACCAAGCCTGATTTGCATATGGTCTTTCCCCTTTTGTAATGGATTGGCAGGCGAGGAACGATGGTCTGGAGGGTTGCCCAGAGCGATGCCAGAGGTTAAGATTCATTCTAAACCTTCCAGCCATCACCTCTTTTGTTTTGCTATTGTCACCCCGAGTGGGACGGGTATGCCCAGACGTGGGTCCCGTGCCTGCTGGGCCTAGAGACCCAATCTACTCCTCACTGATGACGCCCAACAAGGCTGAAACATATCTGGGGATGCTTGTGGTCTCGTGCAGAAGGGATGTGACCTAGCAGTTCGGGCTGGACCAACCCTTTGGGGGTGGGACCAAGCCTGATTTGCATATGGTCTTTCCCCTTTTGTAATGGCTTGGTAGGCGAAGAACGATGGTCTGGAGGGTTGCCCAGAGCGATGCCAGAGGTTAAGATTCATTCTAAACCTTCCAGCCATCACCTCTTTTGTTTTGCTTTTGTCACCCCGAGTGGGACGGGTATGCCCAGACGTGGGTCCCATGCCTGCTGGGCCTAGAGACCCAATCTACTCCTCACTGATGACGCCCAACAAGGCTGAAACATGTCTGGGGATGCTTGTGGTCTCGTGCAGAAGGGATGTGACCTAGCAGTTCGGGCTGGACCAACCCTTTGGGGGTGGGACCAAGCCTGATTTGCATATGGTCTTTCCCCTTTTGTAATGGCTTGGCAGGCGAAGAACGATGGTCTGGAGGGTTGCCCATAGCGATGCCAGAGGTTAAGATTCATTCTAAACCTTCCAGCCATCACCTCTTTTGTTTTGCTATTGCCACCCCGAGTGGGACGGGTATACCCAGACGTGGGTCCCGTGCCTGCTGGGCCTAGAGACCCAATCTACTCCTCACTGATGACGCCCAACAAGGCTGAAACATGTCTGGGGATGCTTGTGGTCTCGTGCAGAAGGGATGTGACCTAGTAGTTCGGGCTGGACCAACCCTTTGGGGGTGGGACCAAGCCTGATTTGCATATGGTCTTTCCCCTTTTGTAATGGCTTTGCAAGCGAAGAACGATGGTCTGGAGGGTTACCCAGAGCGATGCCAGAGGTTAAGATTCATTCTAAACCTTCCAGCCATCACCTCTTTTGTTTTGCTAATGTCACCCCGAGTGGGTCGAGTATGCCCAGACGTGGGTCCCGTGCCTGCTGGGCCTAGAGACCCAATCTACTCCTCACTGATGACGCCCAACAAGGCTGAAACATTATCTGGCGATGCTTGTGGTCTCGTGCAGAAGGGATGTGACCTAGCAGTTCGGGCTGGACCAACCCTTTGGGAGTGGGACCAAGCCTGATTTGCATATCGTTTTTCTCCTTTTGTAATGGCTTGGCAGGCGAAGAACGATGGTCTGGAGGGTTGCCCAGAGCGATGCCAGAGGTTAAGATTCATTCTAAACCTTCCAGCCATCACCTCTTTTGTTTTGCTATTGTCACCCCAAGTGGGACGGGTATGCCCAGACGTGGGTCCCGTGCCTGCTGGGCCTAGAGACCCAATCTACTCCTCACTGATGACGCCCAACAAGGCTGAAACATGTCTGGGGATGCTTGTGGTCTTGTGCAGAAGGGATGTGACCTAGCAGTTCGGGCACGACCAACCCTTTGGGGGTGGGACCAAGCCTGATTTGCATATGGTCTTTCCCCTTTTGTAATGGCTTGGCAGGCGAAGAACGATGGTCTGAAGGGTTGCCCAGAGCGATGCCAGAGGTTAAGATTCATTCTAAACCTTCCAGCCATTACCTCTTTTGTTTTGCTCGTCCATTGCTACCACAATAGAGAATCTTGGCTGGGGTCCTCTGTGCCTCTGCTCTACCACAGAGAGCAGAAGTACAGACCCCCCTCCAGTCTTTACAGGCCTCATCAGTGAGGTGAAGCTGAGCCTCTCTAAGACACAGTGAGCAAGGGGCCCACGTCTGGATTACCCTGGGTTACATAGAGTGAAACCCAAGTTTCACAATGTTACAAAGGAGTGTGGAAGCCCCTCTACTGAGAACGAAAATGGCTCAAATATCTTGTTCTAGGGAATTTCTTCCACTCAGCAGGCTGTGTTCGTTTTCGGTAGAGGGGCTCCCAGACCTTTTTGTGACTTTTTTAGGAACTTGGAGTTTCACCCTAATTTACCCAGGGTAATCCAGAAGTTAAATGTTAAATGTTAAAGGTATTTGTACCGCGCACCGTCACCAACGGAATTGGTCCCCAGGCGCTCAGGCGGATCTGCAAACGATAAAGGTGGGATGGGTTAGTAGGTTGAAGAAGGGAGTAGGATAGTGAGAGAAGTGGTGTGCTGTTGGCAGCTTCAACTCAGTATACACCGGGTGCTGAGCTTTGGTGCAGGTATCGGATTGGAGTCAGTCCACGTGTGCTGTTGTTCCGGTTTATGTGTTGTTGCAGTGTTGTGAAGTGCGTGCGGTTTGTTGTGCGAGAGATGGTTGTGTGAGTTTTTGAGTGAGATAAGTATGCATAGTTTGAGCTTATTGGTTAGTGGGTTACCTGACCTTTACCAATGCTAGTACTCGCGGTTCTGGGGAGAGTGGCACTTGTTGACCCTCGCATTCCCATCTAGGCGCGGCGCAGGCCAATGATTGGGGCTCCATACTGGTGTGATCATGCCAACATTCACACTTTTATCTGGTCGCGGCGCAGGCTAGTGTTTAGAGATCGGCCCAGGAGTGGGCAAGCTAGCGTTCACAACTCCATCCGAACGCCACGCAGGTTGGTGTTCACGGCTTTGATTGTGGCATAAGCTAGCATTTATGTTTCCTAGGCGCGGGCGTGTTATCCTTCGAACAGTCCTATCCACATGCGACGCAGGCCAACGTCTATCTAGATGCGTCTGCCAGTCTGGCTGTGTTCGTCCGGTGGGTAAGAGCGGGAGAGTGTAGGTCTAGGTTTCGTCTGGGTCTAGTTAGGTGGTCAGTCTCTGTAGCCTTCCTTTGCGGCTGTCTTCCATGATGTCTTATGCTCTGTTGAGTGGTTGGTTCTTTGGCTTGAGCGTTTGTTCAATTTGAGAGTGGCCGAAGTTGGGGTTATTTTCATCATTGTTTTAGTGTATGGGCATTCCGGTGCGTCTCTGTGGTGGTTACGCTTTGAAGAGCCATGATTTGAGGAGTTTCCTGAATGCTAGGTGGTTTGTTGTATTCCGTATATTCTTAGGTAGGTTGTTCCAAGTTTTGGGTGCCTGGTGAGAGAAAGACGATCCTCCAAATTTTTTCCTGTTGTAGGGTTTTGGTTCCAGGCATATGTCTGTGCTTGATCTTAGTGTTCTTGTCGGTTGATGTAGGCGCAGTTTTGCGCTTAGGAATTCTGCACCTTGTTTGTGTATTGCTATGTGCGTGATGCACATGGCTTTGAACTTTATTCGCTGTTTCAGCGGTAGCCAGTGTAGTATTTTTAGCGCGGGTGTGATGTGTTCTCTTCTGGGTAGCTTGAGGAGAAGTCTGGCTGCTGCATTTTGTATGCGTTGCAGTTTTTTTAGAAGTCGTTCGGGCATGCCCATGTATAAGCTATTGGCATAGTCTACTGTGGACATGATCAGAGCGATGATGGTAAGTGTTTTGTTGGCGAACGACAGGAACGGTAGGATCCTTTTTGCTGCTAGCAGGAGGAAGAAACATTTCTTGATTACTGAGTTTACTTGTGGCTCCAGGGTGAGGTTGTTATCCATCAGGACCCCCAGGTTTTTTACCGTAGATGAAGGTTCTGGTGTGGTGCCGAGCTCTCTTGGCCATGGGATGTAGTTGATGTCTCCTTCCTTTTTTGAAACAATCATTATCTCTGTTTTACCTGGGTTGATTTTGAGATGGTTGAAGTTCATCCAGTTGAATATGTCTCGAAGGCAATTCTCTAGTGGGGTGCTTTCTTCTCGGGTGTCTTGTATGTTGAAGATTATTTGCGTATCGTCGGCGTAGTTGTAGCATGTGAGGCCGTGTTTTTTGATGAGTTTGATTAATAGGTACATGTAGATGTTGAATAGAAGTGGGGAGAAGGATGATCCTTGTGGTACTCCGCACGTAGAGACTCTGGGTTTGGATTTACAAGGTTTCATCCATATTGTTTCTGTTCTGTTTGTTAGGAAGGATTTGATCCATAGTAGGGCAGTGTCCGTTATCCCTAGTCCTTCTAATCTCTTTATGAGGATGGCGTGGTTGACAGCCGTTTTGGCTTGATGCTTTTTTATGGTTCTCCAGTTTCTTTCCATCACGATGGGTTGTTTTTCTTGTTGCTTTTTTGTCGGAGCGGCCGTTATGATTATGAACGGAATAATGAGGTGGTCGCTCCAAAGTATTTGAATTGGGGGTGCCGTGGTGATGAGATCCTTGTTGGCGAAGATTGCGTCAAGTGTGTGCCCTGCTGAGTGAGTTGCTCCTTTGACTAGTTGTTGCAGGTTCATGGTTGCTAGTTGGGCAGTTAATGATTTTTGTGTGGTTGTGGTTTCTTCGTCGAAGCAAATGTTGAAATCTCCAAGGATGATCAGATGGTCGTGCTTGATGGCTAGGGTAGTGATTGCTTCCGTGAAGGCGTCTATGAAAGTCGCATCGTAGGTTGGTGGTCTGTATATCAGTATGAATTTCAGGTTGGTTTTGTGGTTTACTGAAAGTCGTAGTATTAGGGATTCGCATTTGTCGATGTTTAGTGGCTCTTCCATTTTGATGGTCAGTTGTTCCTTGTGGATGATCGCTAGTCCCCCTCCCCCTTTTGGATTTCCTGTTTGTTTGGATGCATTTGAAGTCTTCGGGCAGGCAGTTGTTGAGGGTGATCTTGTAGTTGTCGTCTAGCCATGTTTCGGTTACAAATAGGATGTCTATGCCTCCTTCTGACAGCAGGTCGTATATTTCCGTTGAGTGTTTGGCCATTGACCTTGCGTTTATTAGGTTACAGTGGATTCTCTGGGTGAGGTTCTGTTTTGAGGTTATATGTTGTTCGATTCTGTAATTATATGTTCGTGGAGTTTCTGCATTGATGTTGGTAGGATGAAGAACGGCGACAGCTGCTTCTTCATTGAAGCGGTCTAGTAAGTTGATAAAAGGGCTGATTAATCTTGGCGTTTCTGCTGTGATGCTACTCGGATGAAGATCGGCAGTGGTTTCTTCTTTGGGTTCGATTGTTGGGTGGGGGGTGGCGTTGCTGGTTGTTGGTACTTCGCCGTGTTGTGCAGGGCGTGGTGGGAATTGGTGTTGTCCCTCTGTTCTTGTAATGTAAGGGGTAACGGGGTCGGAGCCTTCCCATTCTCTTGTTGATTGCCCCCGTCTTTTTCCGGCGTCTGTCAGGAAATTCTTTGCATGTTTCGAGGTTTCCGTGTTCGGGTGTCGGTGTACCGTAGTTGTTGCGAGGTAAGGTGTGAGGTATAGGGATTTTTCTCTTGTGGATTTTGTTCCGGTTGTGTCTGCTTTAGGCGTGTTTTCTTGCAATGGGGCTGTTTCTTGTGGGTTCTGTCGGTGTTGTGTGTTCGCGTCTCTTGTTGCTCGGTCTTGTTCTCTTTCTCGGTGTCCTTTTCTGGTACGGGCCATTTTCCAGTCTAGATGCAGGCGTAGTGTGGTAGTTGGTCCTCTATGCTGTGTTGTGCGGTCGCCGTGACCTCGGTTTCCTTCTCTGGGTACGCTGGGGTGTTCTCTGGCTCAGTGTTGCTTTCTGTCGGTGGGTGGGGGGTGTTTCCTAAGGGTAAACTGTCAGGGGGTGTGGGGGGTTAGGGTGTTAGTGGTCTGTGGGTATGGAATTTAGTTGAGATAGGTAGTGGCGGGTTTTCGGGATTAGTGGGTACTGAACTAAGCTTGGTTAGATTATTTGAGGGACCTGTATAGTGGGAGAGAGGCCTATCAGTGCAGTCTAGATATCATACAGTGCAATTAGGAGACAGAGCCCTGCTAAATTTGGGAGACCTGTATAGTGGGAGAGAGGCCTATCAGTGCAGTCTAGATATCATACAGTGCAATTAGGAGACAGAGCCCTGCTAAATTTGGGAGACCTGTATAGTGGGAGAGTGGCCTATCAGTGCAGTCTAGATATCATACAGTGCAATTAGGAGACAGAGCCCTGCTAAATTTGAGAGACCTGTATAGTGGGAGAGAGGCCTATCAGGGCAGTCTAGATATCATACAGTGCAATTAGGAGACAGGGCCCTGCTAAATATGGGAGACCTGTATAGTGGGAGAGAGGCCTATCAGTGCAGTCTAGATATCATACAGTGCAATTAGGAGACAGAGCCCTACTAAATTTGGGAGACCTGTATAGTGGGAGAGAGGCCTATCAGTGCAGTCTAGATATCATACAGTGCAATTAGGAGACAGAGCCCTGCTAAATTTGGGAGACCTGTATAGTGGGAGAGAGGCCTATCAGGGCAGTCTAGATATCATACAGTGCAATTAGGAGACAGAGCCCTGCTATATTTGGGAGACCTGTATAGTGAGAGAGAGGCCTATCAGTGCAGTCTAGATATCATACAGTGCAATTAGGAGACAGAGCCCTGCTAAATTTGAGAGACCTGTTTAGTGGGAGAGAGGCCTATCAGTGCAGTCTAGATATCATACAATGCAATTAGGAGACAGAACCCCTGCTAAATTTGAGAGACTTGTATAGTGGGAGAGAGGCCTATCAGTGCAGTCCAAATATCATACAATGCAATTAGGAGACAGAACCCCTGCTAAATTTGAGAGACCTGTATAGTGGGAGAGAGGCCTATCAGTGCAGTCCAAATATCATACAATGCAATTTGGAGACAGAGCCCCTGCCATAGTGGGAGAGAGGCCCATCAATACAGTCCAAATATCATGCAATGCAATTAGGAGACAGAACCCCTGCTAAATTTGAGAGACCTGTATAGTGGGAGAGAGGCCTATCAGTGCAGTCCAAATATCATACAATGCAATTAGGAGACAGAACCCCTGCTAAATTTGAGAGACCTGTATAGTGGGAGAGAGGCCTATCAGTGCAGTCCAAATATCATACAATGCAATTTGGAGACAGAGCCCCTGCCATAGTGGGAGAGAGGCCCATCAATACAGTCCAAATATCATGCAATGCAATTAGGAGACAGAACCCCTGCTAAATTTGAGAGACCTGTATAGTGGGAGAGAGGCCTATCAGTGCAGTCCAAATATCATACAATGCAATTCGGCGAAAGAACCCCTGCTATAGTGGGAGAGAGGCCCATCAATACAGTCCAAATATCATGCAATGCAATTCGGAGACAGAACCCCTGCTATGGTGGGAGAGAGGCCTATCAGTGCAGTCCAAATATCATACAATGCAATTAGGAGACAGAACCCCTGCTAAATTTGGGAGACTTGTATAGTGGGAGAGAGGCCTATCAGTGCAGTCCAAATATCATACAATGCAATTAGGAGACAGAACCCCTGCTAAATTTGAGAGACCTGTATAGTGGGAGAGAGGCCTATCAGTGCAGTCCAAATATCATACAATGCAATTCGGAGACAGAGCCCCTGCTATAGTGGGAGAGAGGCCCATCAATACAGTCCAAATATCATGCAATGCAATTAGGAGACAGAACCCCTGCTAAATTTGAGAGACCTGTATAGTGGGATAGAGGCCTATCAGTGCAGTCCAAATATCATACAATGCAATTCGGAGACAGAGCCCCTGCTATAGTGGGAGAGAGGCCCATCAATACAGTCCAAATATCATGCAATGCAATTCGGAGACAGAACCCCTGCTATAGTGGGAGAGAGGCCTATCAGTGCAGTCTAAGTATCATACAATGCAGTCGGCTTCTTTGCTTTGGGTTTGGTAAGTGGCTCAGGATCTGGAGCAGAGTAGTTGCTCTACTCCTGATCCAGGCCACTCCTACCTTACTGGTCCCCGTAGGTGATGGTTGACGGCCGGCCCCTGCTTCCCCTGCAGACACCGGCTGACACTCCCTGGAGTCGCCTCTGTTGGAGTCGTCCTTGGCCTCAGGGCCCTTAGCAGCTGGGGGCTGCCGGGCAGGGGGCTGCCCTGGGAGGACCGGTGATGAAGGGAGGGAGGGGCGGGTCAGGAGGCGGGGGGGTGGGACCAGGAAGGGGTGGGAGGCTAGAGCCGGAAGGCTGAGCGGATAGCCCAATCAGAGTGCGGGGCGGGCTCGGAGGCGGGCTGGGAGGCAGGAGGGCTCGAGGGGACTGGAAGAGGGAGTGGGGAGGGATGGAGGGGGAAAACACGGGGCTCGAGGAGGCCTGGGGGGCGGGGGGGCTCGAGGGGACTGGAAGAGGGAGTGGGGAGGGATGGAGGGAGAAACACGGGCTCAAGGGGTTCTAGGCCCACGGAATGCCCAGAAGTTAGGGTCAGCCCACGATCCTGGTCTCACACTCACCGGCAAGGCTCCCTCTGCAAACAGAGCGCGATGGCCACGGGCGGGCCGCTAGACCCGGAAGGCTGAGCGGATGTCCCAATCAGAGTGCGCGGCGGGCTGGGAGGCGGGAGGGCTCGAGGGGACTGGAAGAGGGAGTGGAGAGGGATGGAGGGGGAAAACACGGGGCTCGAGGAGGCCTGGGGGGCGGAGGGGCTCGAGGGGACTGGAAGAGGGAGTGGGGAGGGATGGAGGGAGAAACACGGGCTTAAGGGGTTCTAGGCCCACGAAATGCCCAGAAGTTAGGGTCAGCCCACGATCCTGGTCTCACACTCACCGGCAAGGCTCCCTCTGCAAACAGAGCGCGATGGCCACGGGCGGGCCGCTAGACCCAGAAGGCTGAGCGGATGGCCCAATCAGAGTGCGCGGCGGGCTGGGAGGCGGGAGGGCTCGAGGGGACTGGAAGAAGGAGTAAAGAGGGAGTAAAGAGGGAGAAGTAAAGAGGGAGAAGTGGTAAAGTTTTTTGAAATCGGGATAGGTATGAATGGGAACAACAATTCTGCTTGTGCTTACAGCCCGAAGTGCTGGACAGGATTGCAGCAAACATTCCGAGGGGGCATCAGCATGGATCTGAAAGCATGATTTTGCAAATCTGTCTCGTTTTATTTTTCTAAAGTGTCCTAATGTAAGTACAAAAAATAGTGATATAACTTTGCTGCCTGAGCAGTGGGCCTGGCCCTCAGCAAGGACAAATGTCGACGCAGATTTGCTTATTGGGGCATGCGCCATGGCCGAAGCCCTAGGTTTAAATGGGAAAGAAAATTCTGCTTGCGGCTGCAGCCCGAAGTGCTGGACGGGATTGCAGCAAACATGCCCAAAGACCATCAGCAAGGAACTGAAAGCATGCTTTTACAAATTGGTCCAGTGTTTTACTTTTTTGAAAATGGCAAAAAGTAAGTACAAAAAATAGTGATATAACTTTTCTGCCAGGGTAGTGGGACTCGCACTCGGCAAGGACAAATGTCTACTCTGATTTGCTTACTGGGGCATGCAGCATAGCTGGGGAATTTCTGGGGTTTTCTGGTTTTACTTGTAACCATAACGTCCCTTTAACAATGTTTGTTCACTGAATTTCATAGGTTTTTATTAATGCAGCTTAACCATAACAAAGTTTTTTCTGTGATATATATATACATAATAATATAATGAAATATAATAAATATATATATATATATACATATATATATATATATATATATATATATATATATATATATATATATATATATATATATATGTATATATATATATATATATAAATTGCTTAGGTATGTTTCCGTAATCAGCTGATGAACTTATCAGTGTTAGGTTGCCCTCTGCTGTCCAAATAGCAAACGGCACCCACTTCAACAACAGCTACCATTTCAACATACAGAATGAGCACGGTGCTACACCTTCACCTTCCACTATCGCGAACATTCAGAAGTTACTTCTTCCCACCCCCACTTCTCTTCACACAGGGCACAGCGGCTCCAGTGTCAATGAACAGTTAATTACCGGCACAACATTTCAGTCTCTAAAGAGTGAAACGGTGTAGGATGAATGTCTCCTCACAAGCTAAAACTGAAAGTAGGTGCTGTAATTATACTACTACGCAATCTAATGCCTTCACGGGGAGTCTGCAATGCAACAAGTTTGACAATTACCCATCTACAAAGGCACATCATAGGACCTGTGTGATCGATGGAACTTAGATCCTGTTCTTATACCGCACATACCGGTCAGATAGCACAGCGAGTAGAGAGCTCGCTTTGACATCCGTGCAGAGCCTGCTGACGCAGGTACGTATCCCGGCAGGGCCAAACTCAGCCTTTCATCCTTCTGAGGTCGATAAATGAGCACCACACACTGTAGGAAATAAGCAGCGCTCAGATACCTGAGGGTTCGTAGCGCTATATAAATGCACAAACAAACAAACAAACAAACATACCTCTCATTCTATCTGATATGTTTAGCCTTTTAAATGACCATTAGTAAGTCACAGGGACATACTTCCTGGAAGCGATCAGTGGTAATTCTGATATTTAAGAAGGTGGACAGAAGTGACCCAATGAATTACCAACCGATATTGACCTTTACCATATACTAGAATGGAGTATGTTATGCCAGGAACAGCTAGTATATATTTATTTGCATTATGGTTTAAACTAAATGATCGTTCCGGCTTTTATTCACAACATTGGTGCTACTGACATCACAACGCAATAGACGTCATCACATTTGTGATGTGTGAAGCGCTAATGAAATGCTCTGCTATGTTCTATATTTAAAAGCAGCAATAATGCTTTATTTGGGAACTTTGTATTAAGTCTGGTTTTTTTGTAATTATTGGAAGGTCCGAGTAAAATATGAGACTTAAACATTTAGTAGGCGAATGTTGGAAGGAGGTTACCTGCAGGATAAGAATCCACAGGGTTAAATTGATTTGTGAGAAGTAAAAAATATTTGTACACAAAAAGAAAGAGAATAGACAGTGGAATTAGTATATGGAGACATTAAGTGGGGCAATATATGTCTTTCCTTACAAGAATGACCAATGCTCATTGTCTTGGTTTAGACTACTGTGGCAGCTGTCCATTAAGGTTATCCATTTGGATTCCAGCTATCTTAATTTTTTGATTAGGGTTTCTTTGGTTGTTGCGAAGCCTGCACACTTTAAATACTCCATAATCTCATTAGCATGTTCCAAATTGAAATGTGTTGCCAAGAGGTATCTTGGATCATGCTTTTTAGTTGCTCTCATGCGTTCCATGATTCTTATTTTACGTTTCATGATCGAGCTCTCGATGCACTACTTTTTGCAATTACATTTGATGCCATATACCACAAACTGTGTGTTGCAATTGATTAAATCTAGGATGTTTTTATTCATACCATTTGGTAGTTGCATTTCTTTCAGTTTGTCCATAATTTGCGGACAGACTTTACTTCCTCCGCATTTGTGGTTTCCCAAAATTTCAGAAATCCTCCAAAGTGATTCAATGGTTCCTGAATAATCTTAACGTCAATTAATTTTTTGATCGCTTGAATCACAACCACCCTGTTAATTTGATTTAAGTAGCCTTGATGGTCCTATTGATTTTAATGAAATCAACAGGGCTATTAAAGATTTTAAATAAGGTAACGCCCCTGGACCAGATGGATTATTTTGCACATTTTTCTTCTACTCTCTCCCCTAAGATTGAATCACTCTATAATGTCTTCTCTAAAGTTGATAAATTACTAGGTTCCTTTACAGGGGCCCGTCTGATCCCATTTCCCGAACAAAATAAATATAATGAACTACCCAAGAATTCCAGGCCAATCTCGTAAATTAATTCGGACTGTTAGATCTTTTCAAACATTTTAGCCAATAGAATAGAATCCTTTATGCATAAATTAATTAAACCTGATCAAGTAGGATTTGTCAAAAGCAGAATTATATCAGCAAATTCCAGACTATTCCTCATCTCTTGCACTATATACATAGGAAAAATCATCCCAAAAAATGTATTTGGCAATTGCACTAGATGCAGAAAAAGCCTTTGACCGCGTTGAATGGGATTTTCTATTTCAAACCCTTAAATGGCATGGTATTGGGCATGGCTATATTAAATTAGTCAAGCTGATATACTCAGAGGCAAAAACTTCAATTTGTATTAATAATCAATGTTCTGCTAGATTCCCCCTCCATTGGGGTACCTGACAAGGATGCCCCCTATCACCTATTTTATTTGTACTTACCCTTGAACCACCTTTAGAATTAATATGTACAAATAGAGATATCGTTGGGATTAGATGTGGGAGATCTGAATTTAATCTAGCTGCTTATGCGGATGGCATATTGATCTTCCTTGACAACCCGACCACTACACTTCCACATTTACCAGACACAAATGATCTATTCTCTCGGTTTTCAGGGTGTAAGTTGAACAAGGACAAATCAGAAATGCTTCCCCTCAACGCCTACTGTATTTTAGAAGATCTTGCCCCCTTTGGTCTCAGTTGGAGTCCTGTTTCTTTTGATTACCTAGGTATCTCAACTGCCTCCTATCTGCCTCAAATGACTAAAATTAACCCACAAAAATTACAATAAAAACTAACTGAATTCGTAACTACATGGTCTCCTTTATACCTGTCCTGGTATGGAAGATTAGAGGCTACCAAAATGATGTTCACAACCAACTGTGATTTTGTATTTTTTACAAATGCTTGCCTTTCCTTTGCCATCCTCTTTTTTTTAAGTCTATTGACAAGATACTTATAGATTTCCTATGGGGTTCTAAGAAAAAGAAAAGAATTGCAGCTAGCAAACTAAGATATCCATACGTGAATGGTGGTGTCAATTTCCCTAATTTTAATAATTATCATCGAGCCAAAAAACAGGTTCTCTGTTAATGATGACATTAATCCACCAACTTGGTTAACTATTGAAACATTTCTTGTCTTATCATTTCATATTAAAGATAAAATATATCTTTTCAATGGATCCAAGTTGGGCTTTTCCATAAAAATCTGTCTTACTAGCTCTTATTTGTAGGATTTTCTGTTTCATCAGATTAATGAACCAGCTGGTGCCCTCTCTCCCTTTATTTGGTGTAATTAACATCTAACCATAAATGAGAGGCCTATTTTCCGCAAAGTATGGATTAACAAAGGAATAAAATGCATACATCAAATAATTGCAGAAGGTGATATCCTTTTTGCAGAAAAATTTCAAAACAAATTCTCATTGCCAACATTTCCTCTTAGTCAATATCTTAATTTAATAAATGCGTGCCTGGATGCCAGCAATAGAAGCGACGCCAAGCAATTATTTGTTGATACTCCGAAAATGCATATCATAGAATCCCCTGTTGAAATCAAAGCATCCAATATCTACAAAGTCATAAGGTCTGAAAGAATTCCTAATAATTTATGGTCATCTGAATTGCTGAATAGGAAGAAGACTGTGGCATACACTTTGGGGATGAATTGTGGTCGAAGATTTGGTCCAAGATCAAAATGATATCTACATCGGCAAATTTAACCCAAACCCTCTGCTCTTTTACACATAAAGTATTTATCACTTACAGGAAGCTGTTCCTATCTAAACTGGCAGATAATGATGTATGCTGGTCATGTCATCTAGCGTCTGGGTCCTTCAGCCATATGTTTATGCACTGTCGTTTGGTAAATACGTTTTTGAACCATGTTTGGGCTTCCCTTTAACAGCTCTTTAAGATCTCTATTCCCTTGAATTCGACCAATATCCTACTTGGGAGTCTGGTCTTTAATGACGGCAAGATTAGGTCATCTTTTGTTATATTTTACCGGTTTATGATTCTGGCAATACGCTTAATTACATCAAATTGGAAAGATTTCACCGAAATCTCTATAAAATGTTGGTGGAATAATATGTGCAATGTTTATAGAATTGAGAAATGTATCGTTAATTCACCCTCACTTTCTCTCTCAGACATGATAAAAGATGGCATCTTTTGTTGATTACTTAAATAATACAAATGTTTAACTTACCTGACTGATATATTGTTAGTCCTCTTTATGACTGTATTGCTATTTCCCTTTATTCTGTACATCTGATTGTTTTGAATACATTTTTTCTTCTCCACCTTCCCCGTGAAGGCGCCCACTCCCCGACACATACCCCAAAATCAGAATAATGGACACACCCCAGTAGGTAATGAGACCAGAAGAGAGATTGCAAGTTGAACAAAGTTTATATCAAGAAAATTGTGCACGCAGAGAACTCTGCTGCCCGGAGAGCGCGCTGCCAATAGATACACGGGCAGCACATTAAGAAGACATTCAGCGTCACAAATGGCATCACATTACAATATACAATCCCGTGCCTTGATTGGGTCAGATCATCAGTCCAGTATGGATCCATATGAGTTGTCCTCATGGGATTGGTGGGTGCTTAATCTTCACTCCGGCAGCGCGCATGTCAGCTGGGCTCATCTTTGCGAGGTGAAGGTCAGACTAGCAAAGTTACACTTTCCCTGACTAACTGATCTTGCAAAAACAGCATTTGTGAGCATGAGACAAATGACACTCATAAAGTCAGGTAGGAATGTAGGTGCCTTTCAGATTTCATACAACAAGTTATAGGCAGGCCTTGTACCCTCTGCAACTCAGTACCCATAAACCTAGAATCCCTGCCCCAGTTGCCCCCCCTTGGAGGTTTTTGATCTACCTATTCCCTCATGGTATGAATAGACTAGTGTTATGGTTGGAAAGAAATATATGTGGGTCTGGGGTCGGGGCTCTCGAGGGGGTCTTTGTTTGGTCAATACAGGTGGCCATATGTGTATCTGTATCAAAGGACAGAGGAGCATGGGCCTGGTAGTTTACAGCTTAGCAGGGTGGGGGTCATAGAGGGACACTGGCAGGTTAGTGGAGACGAATGGGCACTCAGGCGGGGGCCTGCTCTGGTCTTACGCAGGGCAGTGAGCTCATCTGTTCTGGGGTGATACTGAAGGATGCAGCAATGAATGGCTGAACTTCCGTGAGAACAGGGTTTGTGCGAAGCAGACAGGAGCCAGTGGGGTGGGGGCAGGAGCTGGCGGTGCGAGGAGCAGGGCAGAGAGAAAGACAAACATTTAGAGATCATTTTTAGGCCTAGAAAAAAATGGCTACAGGTGAGGAATCCAAAATAGAGTCTTTGTGCGTTAGTAAAGTCTAATTGCATAATTTCCTTGTTGGTAATTAATGAGAAATTAACACTGATTACTGTTCTGCGGAAGGGGGGGCATCTCCCCCCTTCAGCGCAAGGGACGTCTGTGTCATGCGGGAGTGTTAAGGGGCATAGAATAAACCATTTCCCTCCCAACACTCCCCCCTTTGTTACTCCTAAAGTAACGAATACCCTCCTCCAGCACGTCTACATTCCTCTGCCCTCTTTACAGCTTCATCCCATGCAGGTGTGCCTTTTATTGGCATCCATGCACGGCACACTTTTCTTAGACTCTCCCATCGTTGTGCATATTCTTCGAAGTACACATCATATAAATGCACCCTCCATCCCGTGCTAAATCAACCCATACTTCCTTATGGTTTTCTAGGTCTTGGGGCTGTTTTATTGTTGTGTGGTATAGAGTGTCTTTACCCTGTTTGTACTTGCGCGTCCCTAGTACCATGAGGCATTTTCCCATTTCTGTTTTGATTGCCCACAGTCACCATCATCATCACACTATTAGGAATTGCCTCTGCACAACATCGCATTCCCAGTTGGCACACACAGAAGATCAACAGGAGGAAAATGATGATAGGAACCAGTAACTTAATTGCAGTCCCGAGCCACGATTGTACCCAGTCGAATACTGCACTGAACCAGTCACTTGCTTCTACGGCACCTTCTTCTTTCATCCGCACTCTAAGTTTATGCACTGCTGATATCACAAGTGAAAGTGTTCAATTTTAAGCAATATGAAGAAGACATGAAAGTGCAACATGCACTCCCGATTTTTCAGCAAACACTGCCTTCCATACCTGTTAGCAGGTCGAGCACATACCTATTTTGCATCGTCATCAGTCTTAGTGCTCTCAGTTCTACCTTTATCACATTGAATTCTTCTTCTGTATCGTTGGCCAGCTGGATCAGTTCCCAGTACACAATTTGATGCCATTTGTGGTTTGCTCGTGCCTGGATGCTGGGGACGAGTGATGCAAAATATGTCTCTGCTGAGTTGAATAACTTGTACTGATCAGGTATTTGCGCCAAGAGGTTTGAAGTGTCTTTTGAGAGGTAATTGGATGCTCTCTTTCTGCGGGAAACTTCATCTTGCAGTTTATCTTCTGATAGCACATCATAAATGGGGGGCTATTCACTTGCAGGTTTTAGTGCCAGCTGCCTTGGGTTGGGCACCCCTCTTCCCCTTGATGTGGTTCTCCGGAATCACCAGCAGTGCAGAGTTGCCAAAGCACAGTGGCCCCTCCATGTTGGCCGGAGGTGCACGTATGCCTGTTTGCCACACACTCAGTATTGAATGCAGTTCCTTTTCGCATGTCATGTATTATGAGAGTTCTGTTGCAGCATGTGTTGGAGCCCATGGGTACTCTTCCTTCTCCCTGGAAGCACAGTTCATCTTTTTCTTCATGTTGGATTTTGATGGGTTTTTTGAGAGCTGTAACCCATGTTAGTTTCGTGATGTGCTGAGACCATACTTGGGAGCATGTGTCCTACATCCATTTCTGTCTTTTGTCCAATAAGCCACGTTTGTTTGTTTGTTTGTTTATTTGTTTATTTGATATGGCATTAATCCAAAACCCTTAGGTAGCTTGCCGCAAGCAATACAAGAATACTTAAGAACTTGGTTACAGAACAATGCAAGAATACTTAGGAACTTGGTTACAGAACAATACAAGGATACTTAGGAGCTTGGTTACAGAACAAAGCAAGAATACTTGGGAAATAGGTTACAGAGATATGTATGCATAGTATACTTAGTTATATACTTAGTTACAGAGCAGTAGAAGAAGACTTAGAAGCTTCATTCAGGAAGATAATCATTTAACAACGGGTGGCAGGAGAGTGCGGGTCATGGCAAGGGTGAAGTCATAAGGGAGGGAGGTCAGGTTTCGATGTCATTAACTCGTAGCCAGGTAATGACTCTCCGTCTAAAGCTAGGGTAGGGCTGGTCAGTTCTAAGGTCTACAGGGAGTTCATTCCATGTTTCGGCAGCTATAACCAGGAAGCTAGAGGCACCAGCAGAACTCTTTTTATATCTGGGAACCATAAGCTTGTAGGCATTGGTCAGTCTTGTGGGTCTGTCGGAAGTTCTTTTAGTAACTCTGTTAACAAGGTAACGAGGAGCTATATTGTTAAGACATTTGGAGGTTAGAGAGAGGGTGTTGAGAGTTATCCTGTCTCTAATTTTGAGCCAATGCGTTTTTCTCCGAAATGCTGAGATGTGCTCTCTGATCGGAATATTTAGAGCTGCTCTAAGAGTGTTATTTTGGAGCTTTTGCAGTTTATCAAGGATGTACTTATTGGATCCTGCATATAGAGCATTGCAATAATCCAGTCTGGATAGAATAAGTGCATTGGCAAGAGTAATGCAACTAGTCTCAGATTGGAACGGTAGGCAAGCTCGGATCAATGTACAGGTGTAAGCTGTGGAGGATGCTAGGACGTTAATTTGTTTCTTAAATGTGAGTGCTGAGTCAAGATAGACACCAAGGGTTTTGACTTCAGGCATCACTTTAATGACATTATTGTCAATGTGAAATGAGTCATAGCTTGGGTTAAGTTTTTTGATAGCCGACTCTGAGTCTAGGATCAGGAGCTCTGTTTTGTCGTCATTCAGGCAGAGGCCATGGGAGGCCATCCATGCCTGAATGAGGAGATATATCTTATTTACTAAGGCTGAATCTTCCAGGTAGTTGCCCGAAAGGGGGATGAGGATCTGAGTGTCATCTGCGTAGTTGGTGTAGATGACGCCCAATCTGTCCAACCTGTCAAATAGGGGCTTAGTTGTACTATATTGTACATAGTAGAAGATACGCATGATCCTTGTGGGACACCACAGGGGACTTGTATAGGGTCGGCAGCTGCTAGGGGGGAGAAGACTCTCATTGTACGGTTGGCTAGGAAGGATTGAATCCAGGTTATGGCATCACTTGAAAAGTGGGCAGCAGATCTAAGGTGATTGCATAAAACTGGATGATCTACCAGGTCGAAAGCCGCCGACAGGTCAAGGAGGAGTAGTATAGCTGATTTGCCATTGTCCTTCAACTCGTCAATTTGGGTCTTGGGGTCAATCAAGACTGTTTCTGTGCCATGAAGGGGACGGAAGCCAGATTGTCTTGAGCCTAATAAGTTGTTGTATTCCAAGTAGTCCTGAATTTGTAGATAAGCTACTCTGTCAAAGATTTTAAGTAGAAATGGGACTGTGGTGATGGGTCTATAGTTCGTTGGAATAGTCGGGTCAAGAGTTTCTTTTTTAAGTAGGGGAAGCACCCAAGATTGTTTGAGATTGTTAGGCAGAAGGTTTGACCTAAAGGATGCATTGATACGTTTCGAGATAAAGGGGGCTAGATCTCTAGCTGCGTCCTTTATAATTTGGGCTGGGTAGTTGTCACCTTTACAGTTAGATGGTTTTAATGAGAGTATCATTTTTTCTGTCTCAGCTATAGTTATTTTTTTGAAGCTGAATGGCCGAGGGGTGCTGTTAAGAGAGTTGGGAGGTAGCTGCTGATGTGGTACGGGTTCTGTTGGGAGGAGCAGGGATGCTTTTTTGTTAGCAATTTTAGTTTGGAGGGAACTGATTTTGCCCACTAAGGCATTTTGAATTTTAGTAAACCAAGGCTTGTCTTTGGGGGTATTGTCGACTTGAGGTATAGGTGATTCCATTTCTCTGAGGATGGAAAATAATTCCTTGGTATCTGATTTAGCCTTAGATATTCTATCATTGAACATGTTTTATTTTTGCTAATGATTTCCTTTTTGTACAATTTAGAGTGGTTAGTTAGCTTGATTTTGTTCTCTTCAGTGGGTGAGTGGCGCCATATTGATTACAACTTTCTTTTTTGAATCCTTAGTTCTTTCAAATGTGGTGTAAAGCAGTTATTCAGATGGGATATCTGTTGTAGCGCTTCTGCCTTGCACATCACTGTTGCCTTTTGCCATTTGTTTTCAGCGAACATTGTCCCTTTAATTGCAAAGAATGGTTCCTTAAAACATGTTGTACCTTGAGGTTTCTTCTTACACAGCTTTTCGTCAGGAGGAAGCAATTGTAGGTTTACTGTGTGTGCCTGGAATGTACTTCTTATCCTACATAGTGCAAGATGAACGAGACACTGGGCTTCCACTAACGGGGAATCTTGTGGCACTAAAACCTTAGGCATCCCTGATGCATGAGGTATCAGTGAGCACACATAACAGCTAACGTTTGGGGCCTGCCTCCCAGTGGTGCTCATATCAGAGTACCACTTGTTAGACTGGTCCGGATGACGAGGATCCTACACCTCATCCAATCCCAACCCGTGGTATGCATCGTATTAATTTCTTTTGTTTGCCGCCTCTGTCTGCGTGTGCACTTATTTTTACTGTTAGTTAATGACCTTTTGTGCTGTTTACCATCAATGCTGGGCATTTTGTGTGTACCAGAAGCATATAGGAGGTAAATGGGGAAAAGACCCACACCAAAATCAGATGTGGCATTAGTGTCATTATTAAGCTGCCAGTATTGAACGTTCAAAAGTGCTTCTGACATTTCAGTAGGGAACAAAGCGTATACCATATTTACATTTGAGGTAGGGTATCTGGTTGTGTACAGATCATCTGGTAGTGTTGTAGGCATTGCTGGGATGGAAAAGGAGTCATCATACACATACATTACATTTTCACTTTTATTCATTGCAAATTGCACAAGCTTGTGGGGACCCCTTTGTACGGTTCTTGTGTAGTCTTGTAGTATTTAAAAAAGTATTGTGGTCCCATATTAGCTTAACACATCCCATATTAGTTTTCTCCCTTCTTGTATTCGTTTTCCCCCCACACCCTCCTTCCTTTACATCTCTGATGATAAAAGCAATGCTCCAATAAAGCCCCAAACACAATAAAATTGTTGAAAGAACTATGGCCGTAAAATAAAGGCTGCAGTCATAGGAATACATTCTAGTGGCACTGATATTTTTAAAGGCACATATGCAATTGAGAGATAGAAAGAGAGAGAGAGAGAGAGAGAGAGAGAGAGAGAGAGAGAGAGAGAATAATTAACAATACATTTTCCCATAAAGATATGCATTTCTCTGCTATAGTCATATTACTATTGCTCTACTATTGTTTATACCGCTATGCAAGGTTGCTCTGTTATTTATTAAATCATCGCTGCTTCTTGTTCTCCTTGTTGTAGCGTTTCTGGAACTTCAATGTCATGTGACTTCCTGACGTCTGATAGGTGAATCCAATATTTTAGGCCCTTCACCTTTACTGCTGGAGGTGTGCAATATATTTCAATATATTAATATACAAGGGCCATGAAATCTTGGACTATTCCATCTGCGTACAAAGCTGCGGACATATACCAGTTCTCCAGCCATAAAAGGGCTTAAGGGGCTGTCTGCTGAGGGTGTCAAAGTGTCTGTTTCATTTTCTCTAGTAAATGGTGGGGCTGTTTGTTTTAAAATTACTCGTACTGCTCTTGTAAGCTGTTTGATGTATTCTTTAAATTCCTCTCCCAGCACTGTAGCACTCCTATGGGCATCAGACATTCTTCTCACCAGAGACAAGGGTGTCTGCATTTGTCGCCCAGTCACTATTTCGTGGAGGGACACATGGTGGTCCTTACTCGGTTGTGTTCGCAGTTGAAACAAGGCCAGTGGAAGACAATAGACCCCATTTTTCTTAAGAGTGTGACATAGTTTTGACAATCTACTTTTGAGAAGGCTGTTGATTTTTTTCTACCACCCTCGTTTGCTTGCAGGGGATAAATTGAAAACATTTTATGCTTCATTCCCAATAATCTTGTCACAATCATTTACAAAGTGCGTCCCATTGCCAGAGCGTATTACATTGCATATGCCCCAACATGGGAATACTTCTCTTACTAAATATTTTGCTGCACATTTCGCGTCTGTGTGTGCACAAGGTCCAGCTTCCTCCCAGCGAGAAAAGGGACTAACCACCACAATCAAGTACCTGGCCCCATCACACTTTCTCCCATGTTGGCATAATCAATATGCAGTTCACGGAAGGGTCAGATGGGGCGGGGCAATGTTCCCCGCAGTGTTCTGAGAGTCATTCCAGAATTGAATGTTTGGCATGTTATACATTCAATCGTCAATTTGTTATTGTATTCCTGAAGGTTTGGGATGAACCAATCCTCCTGGATGTTTGCCGCAATGTGCTGTTTTGATGTGTGCGCTGGAAAGTGTAATTGTGCAAATGCTACTTGCAATAGTTCCACAGGCATTACCACCTTTCCTGTTGTGTCCTGTCTCCATAGGAAATATGTTGGTGACTGTGTGCAACCCCTTGTTACCCATAATTCTTGTTCCGATTAGGGTTCCTTCTTCTGTAGCTCTATTATTTGTGCTATGGGGAAAGCCCGCTATCTTTGGGCTCCTCCGCCCGTTTCTTCATCACACACTCTGTTGCTAAATCTTCCTGGAAGTACGCTGCTTGTTTTGGCAGCAGAGTCCGCTGCCGCGTTTCCTAGAGAGTCCAGCATGTACCGTTGTGGTTACACATGCTGAATCTGTGTATATTGTCACTGCACACCCTTTGGCTGCATGGAGTGCCTCTATTAATGCTACTAATTCTGCTGCTTGAGCTGAATAGTGCATTGGCCACCTCTTTTGTATCAGCACCTCGTATTCCCCTTCCTCCATTCTCACTACTGCCACCACAACATGCTTTTCACCAGTCTCTGGACAAATAGACACTGACCCATCTACTACAAAGTATACCTCCCCTTTACTCAAGGGAACCTCACTTGCTTTGGGAATGCCGTCTCCTTCTCCCTTATAGGTGGCACAGTCATGTGTCTGCATATCCTCCAATGTGCATGGCCCTGTAAGGAATGTAGCTGTATTTACTGTTTTGCAACGTATCACATGAACGTTGGGGCTTGATATAACAATCTCATAAGCAGTTGCCCTCTGTGTGGTGAGTGTGAATTTTGATTGTTCTTCAAGTATGGCAAACAGAGAAAGCTCGACAAACAATGTCACTGAGCATGCCATCACAATTGTGGAGCGCTTTTCAATTGCAAAGGCGGCTTCAGCAAGAGGCCTGTTCGCACGCAAAGTATCCTTGCATCATGGAATCAAGAGTACCGCTGTAGTAAGCTAGTGGTTTATGGCCTAATGATGTTTTTTGAGTCAGTACTGCGGTCATCAGTGTTCCGTTTTAATGTGAGAACAAGAAAAATTCTCGTTCGTAATTGGGTGTGGCGAGGACGGGTGCTGTACATATCTTTTAAGGTTGTAAAAGCGGTATGCATTTCAGGGGTCCATGTTATGGCTGTGTTCTCTTTCTGTGCTTCTTTTAAGGATTGCAATAGGGGCCGTGTGTATGTGGCATAATCTAAGATCCATGCTCTGCAATAATTGCATATATGGAACTTTTGTGTGTCCTTTACCATGTGAGGTTTGGCTGTTGAATTATTTGTTTACCGTCTTTGGATATTAATTGGCCCAAGTACAGTACTTCAGCCAGACAGTATTGAAGTTTGTGCTTATCCACCTTGTACCCTTTGTGGGCCAAAAGCGTTAGAGGAATGGTGCGGTCAGAAATATTATTGTCCCTATGGTTCGGCCATGTGTTTTTAACCATAAGTCGAATGATCGTACAAACATTTCTTATGCACCTTACCAGAGTTTTCGACTCTTGAACACAAGCGAAATCAGGCAACAGGGCGCGGCCATCTTGTGATAATCTTATCACTTGCCGCATCGCCATGGGTGACCTGCCTTTGAGGCACTAAATCATATCCCCCGCCCCTGAGCCTGACATCACCAAATCATTGATATTCTCCGCCTCCCTCTGTGACGTTACTGGGCAGCATAGCCAAACGCGCCCAGTCGTCACCTACGCGACTTGATGCAGAAACCGGAAAACAACACACATCGACTCACAGCACAGCGCGTCACTATTAGGAATATGAAACTGTACTTTAAAAGGAAACAGCAAGACTGTACAATTGGTAAAGTACATTTATTTCACATTAAATGTTTCGATAACATTCGGCGTCTGACATATTCAATCAAAATGGGACTTTTTTTCTTTGCTCTCGATCTGCAAATCCGGAAATGTTTATCGTGAGTCGCGCGCTGTTCCTTTTTGGTAAACAGGGTGTTCGTTTTGGCTAAAGGAAGCACTTGGGTCGCACAGTGTATTGCAAGGCTGGTGCATCAACTTGGCACTAGACCACCGTAAAGGTTGTGTTGCTCCTAATCGCTGGTACCACGTAGGGGCATATTGGCCCTGTCTCTCGTCCCAAAAAATGGTCAAGTAAATCCAGTGATTGACATGTAGCTGCAGCTGGCGATTGAAGAATCCATCGGTCGGGGTCTGGAATGGATGACAGTCACAGAATGGCACGATGTACCTGTTTGCAAAACATAAAAATAGAAATGTGTCTCAGTAGCCGATCTTTATTACAATTTATCGTTTTATTTATTAGCGCAGAGGTGACACAATGTCTACATGCGTCTCAATGCTGACCTGCCCATGTGCCCGGTAGATAGCCCAGCACACAAAGGTTGTACTAGCACTTCATTGCAATATGCCACACAGAACGAAAAAGTACAATGTAACCCAGCAATAACGGTCAGCTATTCGTATTTCGACTAGTTCTGGTATAAAATCGTCTAAAGAGAAACTTACATTAAATTTGGCATTTCCATTCTCTTGCCGTAATACAGACCATAATGCAGACTCCTCCGTTCGTGTCAACGATTTTTCATAAACTGAACTTACATGTAACTAGGTCCAGTTTCGGAAAGGACAACCTTTATCATATCATACGTTATTACACCCCCCCTTCAATTCAATCCCTTTCGGAATGGTCCCTGTCTCTCAAGGTCAAAAAACAATAGAACCTTATACTGTGTGCGGGACACGTGTGCCTCCCAGCTCCCAAGCAAAAAAACCATGGTGACCTTCACTCACAATGAAAATACATTCTTACTTTGCAACATCCCGTGTCAATGCATCCGTGAGAACATGAATTTTGAAGCACGTGCCCTGGAGGAAAAAATTGGGGGCTGTCACTGCTCGTTGTTCGTGGCGCTGCTGAGGGGTAGGGGAAACTTGCCAATGACAGAATGCCCCATTAGTCCAAAATTATAGTCGATGTAACACAAAAACTGAGTAAAAGTGTGTCTAGTAATAGGTCCACCTCTGCTTATCTCATGGCCTCCTACCCCATGGCATGTTTTCACAGTCAGTACTTCTTGCGTGCCTAGTATGTTATGTAGCCTAGGTCTAATCCCTTTTGTGTGATGAAATCAACTTTTTCAATATTTTACATCAATGTTACATTTCTTTCTTTTTACACAGACATATGTATCAGGTCATATATTTCATTACAATAAGCTATTCAACTTGGAGTCACATAGATCAAAGAAAGGGAACCAGTGAAATTTTGTGTGATATGATACGATGGAAAGACACCACAACAGTTACATGGTATGATTGTTGCATTGGTTTCCCAGTAAGTTCAGAGAATTCAGATATTGCACCGTTGCTATAATTAAGGAGACATTTGCTGTGTTAAATATTTCATAGCACAATTGTTCTTTTGTGAGTAGTACTTTATGTTTAAAGAACTTAAAAAAATATCTTATCCTTAGATCGAGTAAAGAAGAGCATTCCGAGATTAGATGGAAGGTAGATTCTTCTTTCATAGGGTTTTTGCAGAATCTGCAGGTGGTGCTTAGGATTAGAATTTTGGATTATTGGGCCAGTTTGATCTTAGTTGGAATTAGGTCTAATCTAAAGCGCAAAAAAGTATCAGCGTATGATCTATCAGGGAAAGTTGAAATATATTTTGGAATGTCATTCAGTGCTTTTACAATAAACGGGCCTGCTTTAAAGGCAGAGTATTGAAGACATTTTTCCCTTGTGGTGATCCAGTCATATCTAAGAAGCTTCATTTTTGCTTTATCCGGGAAGAGGGCAAGGTCATTGAGAGAAATGTCAGCTCTATCAAGAGTTTTTTTACATTCCTCGACCCATGGAGAGATCGAGTTATCGTTTGAGGAATTCATCCAGTCTCTTATTGCCGGAAATACATTTTTGGCGTTATCTGGAGTAAGCAGGGCTTTTCGGTAAAGTGCTAACATTGCCCATGAGACTGCCACGGCTAAAGAAGACAGCCCAAGTTCATATCTAAGTATGGTTATTGGGAAACTCTGCGGGACTGGCAGTAATGTTTTCCAGTAAATACCTTCAATGTAGTCCCAGTTTATTTGTTTATTCATAATCTTGGTGTGACTTCCATATGTTATAATGGGAACTGCTTTCTGTAAGTAAAACATATGAGCAGGTATTAAGGAAAACCGACCATACTTTCTTTGTAAAGCTTTAGCTTGAATTGCCAAGAGTTTCATTCTGTTAGGGATTTCCTCTTTGTATGGAGTGTCGGCTATACTTGCATTGATGTTAACTCCTAGATATTTATACTGATATATTATATCAGGTGGGCAGTTAGAAATGTACCACTTAAATTTGATTTGGATTTTTTGGGAGAACAGTTAAAATTTTAGTTTTTTTTATATTGATTTCAAGTTTGTTTGTTTCTGCGTATTTTGATAACGCACCTAGTTTCCTCTGAAGTCCTATGGGTGTTTTGTCAAAAAGGACCATATCATCTGCATATAGTATGTAGGGGATTGTTAAAGAACCTATCCATGGTGAGAACGACTGGACGGTTAACATTTCTTTAAAAAAATCACTGATATAAAAGTTAAAAAGGATTGAGGCGAACGGACATCCCTGTTTTAGACCTGTATTTGTTCTTATTGTATCAGACAGGAGTGCGTCAGTGGTAAGTTTTACTCTTACACTCGTGTTCGAGTAGAACAATAAAATTAAATCAAGAATATGTGTCGGGCAGTTGGCATTACCTAGTTTCCCCCATAGCAAGTTGCGAGAGATAGAGTCGAAGGCTTGTTTGAAGTCGACTAGGGCAAGATAGATTGGTTGTTTTAAACAAATGGCATAAGCTTTCAATATGGCAATAGTGATTACATTTAGTGATGTACCTATGCATGGTACAAAGCCAGATTGAAAGTGATCCATTAGATCCTGTTCGCAAAGCCAATTTGTAAAGTCACGGACTACCAGTCTTGCTAAAATTTTCCCTGGCACATCTAAAAGAGATATAGGGCGGTAGTTCGAAGGGGAAGATCTATCGCCCGATTTAAAAATGGGGATTATGATTGCTGTTTGCCATGATGGTGGAAATTTGTTTTGGGTTATGATATTTTTAAAAATTAAGAATAAAACCTCAGCCCATGCTTCTGGGTTTTCTTTTAAAATAGCATTTGTTATCATGTCCGGGCCGGGGGCACGTGAGTTATTTAGTTTTTTGATTATATTGATTATATCCAGGAGATCAAAAGCCAGTGCTTTGTTAACAAAACTACTTTGATTTGTAGCAGAGTTAACTTCTTGCGGTTTGAATAGAAGGTTTCCATAATGTTTTACCCAGATCCTTTGGTCGATGCAGTTTAATAAGATAGATTTTTCAACTGTTTTATCTCATCTGTTTATTAGTTCCCATATTTCACCAGCTTTTTTGGATAAGATTGCTTTTAGCATAGTTTCTGTGTTGTGTTGCTTTGTTGACGCTATTACTTGCTTAATTTGATTTCTATATTTATTTTTTAATTTTTGTTTTGCTGGTGTATTATTTAGAGCCGAGAATGATCTTAAGTCAGATCTTAGTTTTGCTTTGAGGGCAGTTATATCAGGGTTCCATTTGTATTTATGATTAAAAGTCGGCTTGGTATATTTATTGCTCGATTCGTGAATAATTTGAATGAAATCGTTGTAGTGGGTATGGGCCGACTGCTCTTGTTGTTGATGCAAGAGTTGTGTTAGGTAATTTATGCGAGGTGAGGTCCACCGGAGTCTTGTCCTTGCATTATTAATTGCAAGCGGGACTTTGTAGTACTCATTGTTTAATTTAGGATAAGGACTCCAAGAGGTTACTACCAAGTTGTGATCGCTCGCGGAGGTTTCAAGGATTTGATGTTATTTATTGTTTTCGTTGAGTTGTTGGAAATGAAAACATAGTCTAGAGTTGATTGACTATTGCCTCGTTTCCAAGTTGATCTCGGGGGCACATCCATAGGGAATGTGCCATTTAATATTGTAAAATTTCTTATTTTCATTAGAGATAGCCATTTGCTTGGTCTAGTATTGTTTAGTTTTTCAAAGGACTGTAGGAGATTCATGTTGAAATCGCCTGCGATTATTGTATTAGTTATGTCAGGTTCCAGAAGAATTTGGTCAAGAATAAGCTCAACTTTATCAGCGAATTGTAGAGCATCAGCAGAGACTGGATTCCAATATATGTTAATAGCAATATATGTTAATAGCAGTTTTAGGATAGAAGGGATGATTTTTATTCTCAGTCATAATTAAGGCTGGTTGGATGCCAGGATCTGGACTTTTCCATGCAGATATGGTTAGTTGAGAGTCAGTTCTTACTGCTATAAGCAGACCTGCAGCAGGTCTCCCCTTAGCTGGTTTAGAGGCATTAATTGCTACAAGTTGGTGATCCGGCCAAAGCGGAGTGATGGACATCCATGTCTCTTTTAACAGAATGACATCGTAGTTGTTAAGTAATAAAGATTTGGAGTTCAGTAAGTGGGAAAACCCACGGGTATTCCAAGATATGAGGGTGAGTTGGTGAAGAGGGGCCCTAGCTTGCTAGTGATTATTATTCTCTAAGGCTCTGGCAGAGGAAACCCATGCCCATTTGGATTGTTGTGGGGGAGGTTGGGATTTAGTAGTTAGATTGCAGTTGGTACATGATGAGTTCAAGGTGAATGAAGAGGGGATTTGGTTTTTTGGGCTCGGTAAGTTCTGGAGATCAGGAGCCAGAGGAGCAATAAGTTCAAGAAGGAGGCCCTTTTCAAGAAGTAATTGGCGTTGGTCCCAGACGTGGTTTTTACAATTAAAGATCGAATTTTGACATCAACAATGTCTTGGTGAGCTGGTATGGGATAGGATACACCGTCAATGTCCTCTGAGTTAATGTGTTTTAACTGGGATAGGGAGTGAAATATTGTAAGTATAGTAGTCCTGTTTGGAAAGGGATCTTCAAATAATCTGTCAATCATGGTAATCCTAATAGTTTCATTTGATAGAGCTCTGGGTAGCTATTCAGCTTCTTGGGAGGCAGCCACATGATGGGGGTTTAAGTCAGACTGTTCAGCAGGCAAATGTGCACTGGTAGGGTCGTCTACATTTGTGGTTTCAGTGATGGGGATAGAAGAAGCATCATTCGGAGCTATACGCTCTTGGTCTCTCACAGGAGAGTCTTTAGGAAAAGGGGCTCTCCTCACCAATTGTTTTCTTTTTTGTTCAAGGGTCATGAAAGGATTTGCATCATGAAAGGGTCATGAAAGGATTTGCATCATGGTCTAATACAATTCAGAACATTGGATCTCGAAGTTGAGATCTGGCTCCGTCATGATGAAGACTTGATATACCGTTTCCATGATAGATATGTTGTTTGGATAAACTGATAGATTCATTAAGTCATCGTTTGTATTGACCTTGTATGAGGATTCTGCTTCACATAGTGGAAATGCAGGCACAGTACACGAAAATATAGAGACAGGCTTCTTACCTGCGAGAGACATCACACCATCAGAGGGCAGCTCAGGATTCAAGGTGGGCTCTTTGGAAGGCAGAGCAAGGATCGCTTGGGCCACAGCCTCGCTTGGGCCACAGCCTCGCTAGGCTGCGCTTTCTGTTCAGGCGGTAGTAAAATATTTTCTACAAACTTTTTAGCTTTAGAAGCCGGTAGTTTGTTTTTTTTAGTCAAAGGTTGATTCTTGGGGCTTTTTTTGTTGTTTTATTTTGCAGATTTTCCAATATCGGGTCTGCGATGTTGTTCAGACTTTGGAGTAATGATGATTTGTTGTGTTTTTTACTTTTTCTTCTCTTATTTTGTGACCGTCGATTGAAGATCTCATAGATTGGACTATGTACTGGTGGAGGAGAGGGGGATGATTCAGACTCAGGACATAGGTCCACCACCGGTTCCAGAGATGTTTCCGGAGGGTCAGGGATCTGGGAAGTTGGAATTTGGGTCACAGTCCTATTGAGCTCCTCGGCAGGTGTAGTGTCTCTCTCAGAGGAAGATATTGTACTTAGAGTGCTTAACTCAGTTTTCACAAATGCTGGAAAGTTTATTGCCATCCAATCAATTTTGCTAATTAAGTTGTTTAGCAAGAGTTCCTGAGAACCTACACGGGAGTCTAAGAGTTCAAAAAGTTTGGTGAGTGCTAACATCGAAGTGTTTAATAGCCGTGAGGGCAGGTTCTATAGTAAGGTTGGGAAATGAAGGGAAGCCAAAAGATGGACGTGGGGTGGGTTTGGCAAATTATGAGACTTCAGTATTGCATGATGAATCAGACTCCGGAGAGGAAATAATGTCGTTAGGGCAGTCGGTTGGAAACATTTCCGGAGAATTGGAGAGCCTTGAGTCAACGAGGTCGTTCAGGGTGACCTTTCTGGTTGATAAGAAGGGAACGGCACCATTGGCCGATGGGGGATGTTGTGTTGAGTGTGCAATTGGTTCATTGTAGGGGTGGTTCGGTGGTTCGGAATTGTTTTTTTTCCAATTTTCTTTAAATCATTTCTTGCCATTGCCACATTGGAATCAGCCTTGTCAGAGGCAGAGGTATAAGCTCTGTGATTTGACCTACCCACTACCTCTGAATAGAGAGGGGGTGGTAAGGATTTAAATCATGAGCTGGAATGAGTAGAGATTGCGTAGCAAGGCACGAGGTGAAAAAGGCTCGCTCATCGAAAGCAGGGTGGTGGGTCTCATAACACTCTTGCATTGTTTTGTCGGACATGCAGATTACAGAAGGGGAGTCATTTGATTTTTCAGGACAGATTGGAGAGGGCTTTGCGGTCTCCTCTGAAGAAGGGGTGAAAGCTGGAGGATCCTGGAGCGCGTTCACAAGGCCATGAGACGATGAGCCGCCAGACGTTATGGAAAGTTGAAGGCCCGGACGTAAGTGTACAGAAAGGCGCTGGGTTTAGCATGGAGGGGGCAGGGGCATTCCAGTCATTAGCCTGAACATGTTGGACATAGCACTGTTAGCTGAGCTCACAGTGAATTGACTTGCGAGGAACACAATGTGAATGAGATCCATACTCAACTCTTCAGTTCTTGGGGTTGTGGATATGCCACAATTTATTTATCCTAGACGCAACACATCCAGGTGGGCCACGTGTCAGATGATTAGCTGGGCGTCGGGAGTATAGAGCGAGAACCCTGTGAAGAGTGAATCGCTGCGCGACTTCTGAGAAGGAACTACCTCAGTTGAGAAGCTCATGCAGCGGGCTACGAGGCTTCTGAGGGGTCACTAAGTTGAGAACAATCAGTGGTGAATTGGGTGAGAGGAGACAGAGTGCTACAGCAACTCGCAACACCACGGCGCAGCGGACAGCTGACAGTACTTGCTTGTACTTGCGGTGGTGCGCGCGCGCTGGTGCGCGCGGCCGGTTGTTTTTGAAGGCACGCAGTGTTGGGGGCGTGGCTATAACTAAAGATAAGGAAATGAACAAAATTAGCAATTGTGGGCAAGTTATAAGTACGTATTATAAGTCCGTGTGCATCCGATGATAGAGGGTTTATGTACCCGAAGCACGACCGTTGGTAAATCCAATGGAGCAGGCAAGCAAAGAGAGTCCGTCAGAGGCTGCAAAAGCAGCAGGACCCGCCGTGCAGCCGACAGTACTTGCTGGTACTTGCGGTGGTGGGAGGTTCGTATCTTTTCCCTCCCAGGGTAAGTGCTGTCAGGTAGTGAGATTCTGGGTTCAGAGGCACTGAGAAAAAGGCGTTTTTCAAATCCACCACAGTGAAATGGGTGGCCTGTTTTGGAATACTACATAAAATGGACGCCGGATTCGGGACAAGAGGGAACTCTTTTTGGACAATATCATTAAGTGGGCAGAGGTCCTGCACCATCCTCCACGACCCCCCCTTCCGCTTTCTTAATCGGATAAATTGCAGTGTTACATATGGGAATTTGTGGGTACAATAATGCCCTGTTGTACACCGTATATAGGGTCCTTGATGCCCTCCTCTGCCTCTCTGGACAAGGGATACTGTCTCACTCTGGGTAACACTGCTCCTAGTTTGATCTTTATTTTTATTGGGGTCACTTCTTTTAACAACCCTACATCATGGGGGTTCATCGTCCATAGATTGAGGGGCACTGATTGTAAATCCTTGTCGCAGAAAGACGGCGGTGCACTGACGATGGCCATGAGGGGGTTAATCACTCCTCTGCTCTGCACCATTATTTCACAAGGCATACATATTTCTAAAATGATTTCACCATCAGTGTCATTGTCAGTGAACAGCTCTTCATCTGTTAAATCACGCAGTGCTATGTTCGGGTCAACACACAATACTGTCCTCCATTCACAACCATGCCTGTCCAGTCCAATTGCCATAATACGTTTTGCAGAAACCTGAACCCCTTGCAGATCAAGACAAAATGGTGCCGGTGTTATGCTCACCTGGTCTCTGCGGGGACGTTGGGGCATGATTGGAGCCCTCCCAGGACTTGGTTCCCTCGAATCGACTCTCTCCCCCAGTTGCTACGAACTCGAAGACTTGGGATGCTGGTACTGCCCCTGAGGGAAGATGAGAGGCAGTGAGAGTGGCGTGGTGGTGTCGTGACCCCTCTCAACCTCTTCGTGCCAAAATGAAGTGAGCAAGAGTTTGCCAATGCAAGCTCACCTGTTTTAATGTAAGGATGGGCTCTCCGTCCTGCTTTCTCTCAGCAGGGGCGCAGTGGATGGACCTAGTTGCGTCACTGGTCCTTAGCGTGGAGGTCCAGACCGGCTGCCACCTATTCTGCCTTGAAGGTAAGTGTTTATAACAATGATTATTGTCCGTAACCTTTGTGGTGATTTTCCCCAATGATTACTGTCCTTAATGTTATATTGTGCTTTCCTCTTTCTCTAGGTATAAAGATGGCCCACAAGTGCGTGGAGATGGATGAGGGTCCAATCCGAGAAACCTACACATCTAAGTTGACTTTCCGGATGATGCGCCAAGTTCGCGAGTTGCGCTGCCCAGCGTTTAAAGTTTATGCAATTGCTAACCTTGTGCTCTCTGTCTCCTTTGCAGGTAGTGGCAAGCGGTTCTCCGGACTCCTGCCGGCTGCCAGATGAGAAGATCCACAAGGATTATGCGCCAGAAGATGACCCCATGCTGATTGAGAGTTCAGGACAGGTAAGTGCAAGGCGTCGCCTGAAGTGTATTTGAGGAGACAGGAAGAGGCGTGCGGCCGCTGCTGGGTTGGGAGCGAGTAGAAGTGCTCCAAGTGATGGCGATGCTGATCTCAGGTAAGATGCTTGCTGTAGCAGTAGAGTCGGAAGTGGGTAGCAGAGCTTCCAGCGATGGCGTGGCTGACCTTAAGGTAAGATGCGCGCGGCAGCTGCAGAGTGGGAAGTGGACAGCGGTGCTTCCAGCGATGGCATGGCTGATTCAGGTAAGATGCTGGATGGGTTCCGTGGACTGAAGATGCTCGTGCTGAAAAGGTAAGGATCTGTAGACAGCGGTAAGCGTTACGCTGCACAGGCAGACAAACGTGAAGCGCCAGCATGCGGGTGGGGCTGGCTTATATAGCCTGGCCCCAGCCACTCCCTTCAGGCCCCGCCTTGTGGCCCCACCTTGCCCCACTCCCCCTGTCTCCTGCACGTGCCTTCCATGCCTTTGTATGGCCCCGCCTGGCCCAGATGCACATGCCCTGAGTATACTGTGTGCAGAGCACACTTTGAAATGAACTTGGTGCCAGAGGCGCCAAGACTGGGTCCATTGGGACCTTGCAGGATATAAAGTGGATGGCCCATGAACAGTGGCCATGACAGCCGGGTACTATTTCGGGGGGTTGCCACTGGGTGAAAGACAAAATCAGAGGGCACTCTCCAATCCTTACATGTAATCCCTGGCACCACTCTTGCTAGTACTTGAATACCATGAATGAAGATGTCTGCATTGGTTGGTACCCCTCGGACATCTGTTTCGTTCACTATCGTCTGTATGAGAAACATTGCTTGCATGGAACACATACCCGGGATGGAACATATCAACACTCTGTCTGTAAATGCAATGGTCATATTTAGCCTGCTCAGTAAGTCTTGCCACAGTAAATTCACAGGGGAGTCCTCATGATAGAGTGGGGTGCTCGCACTGTTCTTCCTCCTATTTTGACATCTAGCTCTTCTGTGTATGGAACCATGACTACAGCCCCAGAAAATCCCTGCATCTCATGATTCTTGCCAGATAACAGAAAATCACCTTACCATAAGCATGATTCCTGCGCTCCTGAGTCCACCACGAAGATGAACTGTCTGTTTCCTATCTCCGTCCCCACCAGTGGTTCCTCGTCTGGACATAAGGTATTGGATAGGACTGGACACGCAAGGGTTCTCTGTGGGCTGTTTTAGTCTGGGTGGGTGCTTTTCCCTGGACTGGAAAAAACATTTACACTTAACACTACGATTTTGCTGTGTTGGACGGGGTTGTACAGGGTACCCTTGTGTAGGCCTATTGTCGGGCTGCCCGCCCTGTGTACAGGGGCCCATAGGCAGTCCATATGGGCTACCTGGGTGCAGGTACCCTTATTGTTGTTCACTGCCATAGCCCTGTATGTTCTGGTAATTACTTGCAGGCCGGATACGACATTCCCATGCAAAGTGTCTCCACCTTCTGCATGACCAACATGGTCCAGGGCCACCCCCCTTGTCCTTGCCCTCCAAATCTATAACCACCCCGTCCTCCTCGTGGTCGTCGATACCCGCCTCGTCCTCTTGCCGGTCTTCTCTGCCATTGGGGTCCAGTGTACCATTCCTCTCCACCCCATTGCTCCTGTCCATTGTCTACCCACGCAGCTGCCATCCTGTCTGGTAGTACTAGTGGCCCCTCCCCTTCTTCTCCTTGCCATTCTGTGGGAGGTGCAGTGGATCCTTCTACAGTGGTGTACTATAATGCTTTGTATTTCTGGCCACCCTTTGGCCTCTATCCCAGCAATTCTATCTAGAGCCTTCTGTACCTCCTTTGGGAGGCCTTTTTTCATAATGAAGTAAAACAGGGAGGTGACTGGTCCCACGCCATACCCGTCTCTGCCCGCCCACATCTCCTGCATTCAAAGAATGAACTGCAGAGCCTCTTCCTGTAAATCTGGGGTATCAGGGAAGGTCCTTCGCTGTGCATTCCATATTTGTGCTCTTACATTGTTAAAGGACGCCCTGTCATGTCTATCGTTACCCATGGTCACTGCTGTGAACCCCGCTTTCACCTACACTGAGTCAGCCTAGTCACCTACTGCTGACACCGAAAGGCTTTTGTTATCCCCTATAGCTAAGGGCACTCCTGCTGTGTGTTTGTCAAATGCGTATATCTATTTTCCTGCACCCCCCGAGAGTGGTGGGACATAATGGGGTCGTCCTGCTCCCTTGTGAATAAGAAGCATCTGTAATTTTGACCTCACCTTCCCTCTACTTACCTTCACCCCTTTCTTTTTAGCCAATGCCATTCGCCCTAATACATTACAGAGCCTTCCTTCCGAACCCTCCTTTTCTACTTCCGCTACCTGTGGAGTTGCCCGTTTGATCTGTTGAACACCTCCCACTGCTCCTTCCTCATACTCATCAAAGTCGCTCCAACACTCCTCTTCCCTCTCTGATGCTACTGTGTCATACCCCACACTTGCTGTTTCTCCCTCTCGTTCCACTTGAACTGTTTTAATTGGGGTGCTATCTATTCGAAAAAGAAAGTCCCCAACTTCCATTCATCCTCTGGTAACAAGGGGGAACTTTTTAGTGGATGTGGCAGTAGTTGCCCTCCTCCCTGTGGCGGCAGTGTTGCTTCACACAATGTTCGCAATCTGGACAACTCTGCTTGAGTATTTGTCATCAATATTTATAGATCTTGGGTGGATGGTCCCACGGGGGCAGGGGTCGTACTTGATGGGGCATATAAACCTACGGGGGCAACATTCGTATGTGATTAAACATACGGAGGGGGCGGTGCGGTTGCTGGTGTGGCTGGTGTGCTTGTCTGTGGTAGGTATATTGGATCACAATATCCCTCAGTGGGCCTTGTGAGCATTGGGTATAGTTTCTTTGGTTATTCACTCTCCTTGCTTTTCTCTCCTATTTCATTGTTTGTCACTGTTGGGGAATCTCTTTCTTTTCCTTTATTATTTGTAGGGGGCGTTTCCTCGAACATCCTCCACAAATCTAACACTTCTTGCCTATTTTGAAGCTGCTTCCCTTTGTATTTTGCCATTAGATAGGTTGATACATGGTCCAATATCCTTTTGTCGAAAGATCCTCCTTCTGCCACGTATGAGGCGACATCTCACCTTTTTATTTCAGTTATCCATTGGCTATGGTATTTCTTCATTCGATCATTATACAAGGGCAGATGTTTGCAGATGTATGCAAGTGGTGTATCTAAAGCCATAGTTATCAAAATGCTCTCCTCCCTTTCCCTTATTTTGTCTTTTCTATAACACCTCCACTTCTAATGCATCAACCTTATTCTTCAATTATTCACTTTTAAAAAACGTAAGTACTTTAAAAAATATTAAGTATACATTTTCATATCAGTTACATAGAAACAATAAACATCTTGACAGGACATACCAACATTTTCACTAACAACGTTGAACAAAAAACGTAAAATACTCTAAAAAAAAACCACATGCCACTAGGTCCCCAATTTTTACGCAACCTTGAGTTTTCCTTCCCAGCATTCAACACTCACATCACTCTCGCCACTCCTGGGCCTACCTCCTCAAAAGTTAGAGATCAATAACGATTATTAATTAATAATTATTAATTAATACTACTAACTTCCGAGCCTTCTAATTATACGAGGCTCCTACTTTATTCCATTTCCTCACTTATTTCCAGCACCGGTCAGGACAATGATATGCGGCGCTGCCTTCCACTCCATTTCGGAGCTAGGTTCCTGTATTTCCTCTTATTTTCTCACTGTACTCCTCTATATAAAAAACCTAATGGCCATGAAAAAGAAAAAGCGCTTACTCTTCAACAATCACTCCATCCAGTCACTCCGGCGAGCAGGTGGGGATTCGCAAAGCCGGGACCCACAGAACCTGCTCAGGAGCAAATGCTTTTTGTAGAATCTGGTCAGCCGTAGTTAGTGATGGCCCTCCCAGGGAAGCCCTGGATCTCGCCGCAATACGGAAACGTCAAGGAAAATCACATCGGATGGTTACCAAGTGAAGGTGCCCATTCCCCTACACAATATCCCAAAATAAGAATAATGGACACACCCCATTAGGGAATGAGACCATGAGAGAGATTGCAAGTTGAACAAAGTTTCTATAAAGAGGATTGTGCACGCAGAGAACTCTGGTGCCCGGAGAGCGCTCTGCCAACATATACCCGGCCAACACATTAAGAAGGCATTCAGCGTCACAAATGACATCACATTACAATATTCAATCCTGATTGGGTCAGATCATCAGTCCAGTATGGATCCATATGGGTTGACCTCATGGGATTGGTGGGTGCTTAGTCGTCACTCCTGCAGCACGTGGGTCAGCTGGGCTCATCTTTGCGAGGTGAAGGTCAGACTAGCAAAATGACAATTTCCCTGAATAACTGATCTTGCATAAACAGCATTTGTGTGCATGAGACAAATGACCCTCATAAAGTCAGATAGGAATGTGGGTGCCTTTTAGAGTTCATACACAGGTCATAGGAAGGCCTTGTACCCTCTGCATCTCAGTACCCATAAACCTAGAGTCCTTGCCCCATGTGCCCACCTTGGAGGTTTTGATCTACCTGTTGCCTCATGGTACGGATAGACAAGTGTTATAGTTGGAAAGAAATATATGTGGGTCTGGGGTCAGGGCTTTCGAGGGGGTCTTTGTTGGGTCACTACAGGGGACCAGATGTGTATCTGTAACAAAGGACAGAGGGGCATGGGCCTGGTAGTTTACAGCTTAGCAGGGTGGGGGTCAAAGAGGGACACTGGCAGGTTAGTGTATTTGTATTTGTATTTTTATTGTGCTTAATATAGCGCTTTTGTCCAAAGCGCTTTAGATAGGACGATCAACAGTACATAAAACGAGAAATGCAAATCAGCTTTCATATACAGCCAGTATGAATCAATCAATCAGAGGACTGAAGTAGGTGAGTTTTTAGAGAGGAACGTAACAGAGGATAGGAAGTAATAGAAAAGAAGAGACAGAGGGAGCATGTTCCAGTGAAGAGGGGCAAGGAGCTGAAAGGAACAAAAGTGGAATTGAACACAGTGGGGACGGGGAACATTAAGTCTAAAAAGACCAGCTGAGCAGAGGGAGGGAGAAGGAGAATAAAATGAAAGGAGAGATGCAAGGTAGTCGGGGCAAGTCCGTAAAGAGATTTAAAAACTAGACAAATGAAAGCTATATTTAAGCTAATAGTAGAAAGACAACCAGCCGAGAGAGGCAAGAGAAGAAAAAATTGATTCCCGATAAGAAATAATTCAAACAAAAGGAGCAGAGTTCAGGCTACTCCTCCCTTCAACGCACAGATAGTTGCAGAAAGGTTACAGGAGGCTAGGAGCTATTTAAACTAGCCATATGGCATCACACTTACAAAATGGGAAAATACAGATAAAACAAGATTTATTTGAAATTGAAAAACATAGTAAAATCACAAAGGGGCATGTGAACACCTTTGTCTTGCAATATACAGCTATGTGAACTCAATACATAGTTGGGAACAAATAACAGTGATATTAAATGTACTGTAACATATTTGCAGCACATTTCTGTTGTCGACCCATTGTGTATTTCTGGTTCGGATATAGATTTGCAAAAAAATCTCTGAGTGATTGTGATTTTATGGTGCTCCGAACTTTCCTCAGGACACAAGAAGGTGTTGTAGTCAAGGGACGAGTAGAAATGGTCTAGAACATGAAGAATAAAAACAATTACAAATGTGATCCTAGAACCCTGTTGAATGGGGTGCACGAAGAAACTGCAGGTTGACACCTAACTATTGATAATTGTAGTCGTCTTGGGAAGGAATGAATTTAAATCAGCTGTCGCATGTACAGGTGAGTGTTCTCCAAGTTTCTGGGAAACTACAAAAGTTAGAGAAAAAAGGGCTAGTGTTTATGCTAGGTGGTATTAGACCAGGATTTGGATCTCCTAAGGGTATGGAGATCAATATTATAAATTACCTTGTGCCAGGTTTGAATCAGGGTTCAGTATTTCAACTTCGTTTAGTCTTCAATACAAGGCTGCAGTCTGGCATGGAGGCAATGCTCCTATGCAGAGCTCCAAAGGGGGCACGTCAAAAACTGTTTACTCATATGTCGTGGAGAGACACTAGCGAGGTGAAAGTCTGCTAGTACGTGGCATGCATCTGAGAGCTGGTAAGGCAGTGAGGCATGCTAAGTAACGCTAAATCGCTAGTGGTTTATCACGTACTCTCCCTCTCGAGTCAGGCCTCCCATCAACAAAAAAGAGGGGTTTTGCCCTATATTCTTTATCCGATAAGAAAGAAGACAGAGTGAGTGAACAGAAGAATGATAGATTGATTTAAGCGGAGCAAGGCGTGAGCAGGGAAGACAAAATAACAGGACAGAACAATAGAATAGTCGGGAGAAGACTAGTGAAGAGACAAGAAGTGTTGTGCTGTGAAAAGTAAGAAAAGGGCGGACTTTGCGAACATTGTAGAGATTAAATCGACAGGCACGGGATGTAAGAGAGATATGATGGGCAAAGGAAAGATTAGAATCGAAATAAAGACCTAGGTTGCGGGCAGTGGGAGAAATAGAGAGACTAGAGGGGGGAAAAGAAATAGAAGGGGCAGATTGTGACATGAGGGTGTTGGCGGGAAAGAATAAGACTTTGGTCTTTCCAGCATTTAAAGTGAGGAAATGAGAGGTCATCCACGATTTTATGGCAGAGAGGCGGGATGAGAGAGTGTAATGAATATCAGGAGTGAAGGATGAGAAGGATAGAAAGAGCTGAGTATCATCAGCATAGAAGGGGTGTGATACTGCAAAGGATGAAATAATGGGGGCAAGAAAAGAAGTATATAAGGAAAATAGAAAAGGACCAAGGACTGACCCTTGAGGAACACCATGATCGAGAGAAAAGAATGGAGAGGTGTTGCCACCCCAGGAAACAGCAAACGTACGGTTGGATAGGTAAGATGAAAACCACGATAGAACAGACCCATGAAGACCAAAGGAGGAGAGAGAATCCTGAAGCAAAGAGTGAACCACAGTGTCAAAAGCAGAAGAATGAGGACAGAAAATTGTTTGGAATAACGAACAGTGAGAAGAGAGTTAAGCACGCAAGTCAGGGCTGTTTCAGTGGAATGGCGGGGACGATAGCCAGACTGAGTCGGGGGAAGGAGAGATAGACCAGACACGAATGTTGAAATTCGTGAATAAATAAGACGCTCAAGAAGCTTAGACAGAAAAGGTTATAGAGATATGGGACGAAAGTTAGAAACAAGAAGGGGATTAGCTGTAGGTTTGTTTAGGATAGGAATGATAATTGCATGTTTGAAAGCAGAAGGAAAAGTGGAGGTGGTGAGACAGATATTAAGGAAAGAGGCGAGAAAGGGTACCAAAAGTGGGTAGATTTTAGGAATAAGTAAAGAAGCGACAGGGTCATTGGGGGTAGCAGTGGTGTGAACTTTGGCCAAGAGGAGTAGCCACCTTAGAGTCCGATACGGGAGCAAAGTTAGACACAGTATTGGAGGGAGTATGAAAAGGTAAGGGAGTTATAAGAAGGTGATGATGGGATATCCTGACATAGGGAGTGAACTTTAGAAGAGAAGAAATTAGCAAGATCATATGCTGATAGGGATATATTAATGGACGGATCAGGTATAGGAGGAGAAAGAAGGCAAGTTAAAGGACGTCGAGGATGAGTGGATTTACTATGGAGAAGATCAGAGCAATACGTTTAGTAGACTTAATACAGTTTTCGTAGAGGGCATGATAAGAAAAATAGGTAGCGTGGCTAGCCGGAGAACAGAGTTTGCGCCAGCGCTTTTCAAGGTGGCGAAGGAGACGGTGCATAGAAGAGAGATGAGAAGAAAGCCAGGGTTGGGCACGTTTGCGAGTGGGCTGAAAGGAAGACAGAGGGTAAAGTTGATCAAGACTAGAAGCAAGGCATGAGGAGAGAGTAGACATTGCTTCATCCGCAGAGAGAGTAGAGAAGTGTGTGAGAGATGGAAGAGAGTGTATACAGGTATCATGGAAGAGTGAGGAGTTGAAGTTGCGTAGGTCACGCCTAAAGAAAGTATTATTTGAGGAGAGGCAGGAGGTACTAGAGGGAGTAGGTGGGAGCAAGGAAGCCAAAAGTGGGGTATTATCTGATAAGTAGACAGGAAGAGCAGACATGGAGGAAACAGTCAATTAAGAGGTAAAAATGAAGTTGAGAAGTATGAGTGGGAGAAGTAGGAAGTGGAGAAAGTAAATGTGATTCAAGTATTGATAGAAAGGGGGATGCTAAATGAGTAGAAGAAAGATGGATAGTAAAGTCTCCAAGCAAGACAAGAGGTGTAGGACTAGGTAAAATGTGACCAAGAAGGTGGTCAATGTCCTCGCAGAATGACCCAAGTGGGCCAGGTGGGCGATAGATAATGAGAAAAGAAATAGCGTGAGTTGAAGTGAAAATCTTATACATAAATTCAAACAAAGAATATTCAGCGAAGGGCACAGGAGAAGGAATAGATAAACAGTTAGGACAGTATAGTAAGCCAACGCTGCCACTGCGTCGAATGTGGAGTGGAGACGTATGGGCACTAAGGCGGGGGCCTGCTCTGGTCTCACGCAGGGCAGTGAGCTCATCTTTTCTGGGTCGATACTGAAGGTTGAAACAATGAATGGCTGAACTTCCATGAGAACAGGGTTTGTGCGAAGCAGACGTGAGGCAGTGGGGTGGGGGCTGGAGCTGATGGTGCGAGCAGCAGGGCAGAGGGAGAGACAAACTTTTAGAGAACATCTTCAGGCCTAGAAAAAAGATGGCTACATGCAAGGAATCCAAAATTAATAAGTAATCAACACTGATTACTCTTGTGCGGAAGGTGGGGCGTCTCCCCCTTCAGCAGAAGGGAGATCTGTGTCATGCGGGAGTGGTGAGAGGGGTGAAATAAACCTGCTATTGCTCCCCCTTTTCTACCCACCCTATTATCCTTCTTCTCTTTATTAATCAGTCTGAGTAACTCGCTCATACGAAAATTAATTTCATACTGTTTATATCCTAGTTACTACATTACAAGATATCTTCAGAGTTAACGAATTTCCTGCTGTATTTGGTGTTAATTATTAGGCTACAAAATGTATTTTAATGAGCTAAAGTATGTTATATAATCAATAGCTCATATAGACTCAGACTGTAACTGGGTATTCTGGAACTAAATAAAATACAATCTTTAAACTAAAAAAGAAAATTGGAAACTGTAAGTGAAAAGAAAGAATGGCTAGAGCTCTGTCGGAAAGCAAAGGTCACCATAGACAAACTCAGAAAATGGAGAAAACAACCTCTAGGAGGGCAAAAGGGTTCTCTATTCATACAAAAAGAATGGTTGTGGATGTATTGCTATGTGATTTCAGCTAAGCCTCCTGCTGCAACTTCTACTGGCAGAACTCCAGCCGTGTCAGACCTTTCCATAGCGTCACTTGTGTCTCTACTTGTCTTCTTCTTCTTCTCTTAAACTTCTTCTTCAACTTAAAGTTGTTGGTGTTTTATATATTTCCAAGGTAGGCTGTTGTCAGATGATGGAACTGTTAACGGATTGACATTTCTAGCAATTACAACCAATGAACACTGACGGTCAGTCATAAGATTTCCTCCCTCCAATATTTATAGTAAAACAGAAGTGTTCATCAAAATATTCCAAATAATGGTGAGGCTGAAATAGTTTAACTTACAACAGAAAGGTAGGTGTGTTGTCTGTTTAGTTCCATTAGGTATTTTGGAATACACAAATAAGTAAAACTTCTTGGGCTTTCTCAATCAGCATATATTTGCACTATTGCATATATTTGCACTGGTTGGCTTTCGGCCATTTTCTGGGTTGCTCAGAATGTACCTTGCCCTTTGCCCAAAATCAACACATTGCTGTCCGCTGCTGAGTTCGAATTTTGAACTACAATCGAGGACAAAAGTGAGGCTATTCATCAGTTCTGTGGATTAATGTCCTGGCTGTAATTAGCCTGTGTCTCATAAAGTTCTACAGTAATGGGGAGCACAATGAGTTAGCGTCATTAACTGCATTAATGAACTGAGCCCAGATGCTAGCCCTGGATTTCCATGGGGGTGGAACATGGGAACCAGCAATTAACGCCCTCAGCTTCTAGAGAAGCACAGCAAAACACAACAAGGAAAACAGGGTAAAGGCTCTTGGTATATTACTTAAAGGTGAAACAGATGATTTTCCTCTGTATTCCATGGATTCCATTGATATCTTAACTCAATAGTAATCATTCCTGCATACCCCCATCAGCCCACCAACATCCACCTGTTAGTTGCCCACCTCACTTCCATCTTATAACATACCAGTGATGATTGCAAGCACATTTCCGCAAATATTGTGGGTACAGGCCCAGATCTTTGAAAGAACCATTTTTGAGATAGGTGGGTTATGTGTGACTACACTATGGACAAGACTGTATAATTCATGTAGTTTTGGTTTTATAAACTCTCAACAGGAATAATGTTTTTTCCCTAGATAAAGCCCCATTTGCAAGTGCACCAGTAGGTAAATGTTAGCACAGGCACAAGGGTACAAGGTAGAAAAAGCAGCTATGAGCTGCAGACTGTTCTAATATTAAAACCATTTGATGAAACGTATGTAGGGGATCACTCTTTTATGTATAAAAAAAATTATAATCTTTGCAGAGCGCACCAAGACTAGAGATTTCTCTTGGTATAATTTATGCTTTTCACAGAATATTTTTCATTTTATTTTGTCTGGCCGACCCTACTACGCATGTATGGTAGCCATACTGTGTGTTGGATGCATATGACCATCTGGTCCATTTTACAGAAGTTTCTTCATTTAGTGGTTTATTTTTAATTTCAAATATAGTGTGGGAGCCCCTCTACTGAGAATGAACATATTTCAAATAGTCGGGGGAGGGGAACAGAAAATGAGGGTTCTTAATCCTATCTCGGGGGACAGATGGGTGGAATATATTGCTAATAAATTTTATAAAGAAAATATGAGTATTACCAGCAGCTTGGGGGGTGTAAAGACATGGCCCCTCCCTCTTAGCTATAAAATCATAAAGCAATCCCTTCTGAACCTAAAAACATCTAATGCCCCTGGCCCAAATGGCCTAGCCAACGCAGTCCTGAATAAAGACCCACATAACTGGGCTCAGCTGCTACTCACCCTGTATTCAAGAATATGCAGAACTTGCCAGATACCGACTTCCTGGAAGCAATCTATATTAATTCCAATATATAAAAAGGGGGAGCGGACTAAACCAGCAAATTACCGGCAACTTTCAATGCTGGATGTTACCAGTAAAATCTTGAATACCTTGGTACTTAAGGATTTAGAGAAGTGGGTCTCCAAAAGTCACATCTTAAATTATGCACAAACTGGCTTTAGACCGGGGTCCAGTACTACCCATAACATCAGGGTACTTGATCAAATAATTAATAATACCACGAGTAGTAAAGACACCACTCTATATATCGCGTTTGTAGATTTTAGTAGCGCTTTTGATCTGGTGGATCGGAACATCTTATGGACTAAACTAAAGGCTTTCGATTGCCCGAAGTGGATCCTAAACATACTAATAGCCCTACATAGTAATACTTCCACCAGGGTTCGCCTAAATGATCAAGGCGAAGTAACTTACAAAATCGCTACTAATATGGGGGTCAAGCAGGGCTGCGTAACTGCACCTATGTTATATAATATATACATAGCCGATCTGTTGGATCGTATGGCATTAAAAGCGAACTGTCCGCCGAAATTAGGAATGACTCCCATAACAGGAATGCTGTATGCGGATGACTTACTCCTTTTTGATCGTACGATGTCAGGCATACAGAATATGATAAATGAGCTAGTGGAGTACTCATCCCAGATAGGATTGGTAATTAATGTGGAAAAAACTAAAATAATGATAATAGCACGAAAGGGACCCCGGCGCACGGCCATAGACACCAAGGTGGGTAAAATGGAGGTGGTAGAGCAATATCCCTACTTGGGTCTCGACTTTAGAGCACCTACAGATTATGATGCCATAAAAAGATACAAGACACGGAGAGCTAAACTACTTACCCCCCAGGCTTGCAAATTTGCAAAGGGCACCGCAGGCTATAGTATGGCTGGTATATTGAAACTCTACCTTCAATGCTTTGTGCCAGCAGTATTATATGGTTTGGAGGCTCTTGCTATGCAAGACCTCAATTGGCTAAATATACTGGAAGGCCAATTTTGGCCTACGGTGCTTGGTCTAGGACCTTCTTGTTCTATACAATACCTCCGCTTAGAACTGGGCCTCACCTCCCTGAGAGGTAGGGCACTTTGAGCGCGGGGGGGCTTTTATTTGAAATCTTGCGCTGAGCCCTGCTGCAAATTACTGAGGCTGGCAGGAAAAAATTATGAGATAGAAAAACACCCATGTGGTGTGAACTATAAAGAACTGAATGAAGCACTTTTCAGGGAAATTGATTGGCCCTATGCGAAATTGAATAAACGACCATATATCCTTCAAAAAAAGGCATTTGAGGACAAGTTGAACAAATGGGACTGGTGCGCTAACTCAGACTACTTGTCCAAATTGAAGGGATATGAGGCGGTTAGGTATGTTTCACACAGATATTTAAAACCACAATCCTATCTGTTATTAAGTCCGGCCCCTGAGGTAAGACACTTCATATTAAGACTGAGAACCAATCAGCTACTGGTACTCACCATCACTGGCCCTCGATTTAAGATCTCTAGGGAGGCCAGGCTATGTCGTATTTGAAAGGGGGCAGGAACAGGAATACTTGAAACCACTAGACATGTCCTAACCCTTTGCCCAAAAATGGGCTCTACGAATATGAATGCATACGAAAAATGGGTCCATAATTGTGAGACAATCAAGGACGAAGAATTTTGGTACCAGTGCCTGAATACTGAATCTCTGGGCTTGCAGCTTGCACTTTTTAGAGCATGGACACAAATTATGCCATTATTGCAGCTACCATAGCAATACTGGCTCTAATAATATTATTAGTTAAATTATTATTTTACTTCCTATTGTAATGTACTGTTGTGTTGTATTGCATAGTATGTCTGTGTTGTATTATATGTTATAGATGCTATATACTTCCATATCTTGTAATAGGAACTTATATTTATATATACATATATGTAGATAATTATCTACTTATTTATGAATATTTGTATTTGTGTTTAGTACTTGTATACAATATGTGTTGTGTAAAATCCATTTCTTGGATTATACCACAATAAAGTATAATAGTAATAGTTCAAATAACCTATTATATGGAATTTCTTCCTCTCAGGAGGGTCTAGAACCAGATTTTACCTCACTTCCCCTTCACAGAGGAGAAAAATCCATTTGCATATCAGTCTGGTCCCACCCACAAGGGCAGTCCAGCACCGAAATGCTGGGCAAGTCACCTCTGAACAAGGGTACCATTCTCTCTAAGGCACAGTGAGCAAGGTCTCCATGTCTGGATTACCCCGGCTTACTGAGGGCGACACCCCCAGGTTTTACAAATTTAGCGAGAGTTTGTGAGCCCCTCTACTGAGAACAAACATGGTTCAAATACCTGTTCTATGAAATCTTGATGTGGTGACAGGAAAATGTTGGGATCTGTAATTTCCCTTCTGGGCGAGCTGTATCTGTTGGTGAATCTTTAGGTGAACCAACACAATACGGATTTGTGGAAACCCACACATCTGGCAAAGGTATTGAGGAGTACCTTGTAGTCAACAGTGTTGAATGTAGAGAATAGGTTGTGCAGAGGCTGCTGCGTCTAAGCCAGAAAGTCAGCCGTGCTTGATTCCGGAGCAATGTTATTTTTCAATGATTTTGTAATGGGGTGGTAGTAGAATAAATTGTCTGTGTCGAGTCTGATTTTTTTGAAGGGGTAAGATCTAGCCTATATTCAGAATGTTAGAGAGATACCTTGTGTGAACAAATACCTTGTGTTACAAGGCATTGATAGTTTGTTGGAGGGCCGTGAGGGATTCTCCTGTTGTGTTTTTAATGAGGGAGCAAGAGAGGATATCATTTTTATTCATAGGCGGTGGCTTGCAACATAACAAGGCTGGTGCAGTTCTTCCTTGGTAATGTACTTGAAAATGTCAATTTTGGTATGTCATGTGGAGGGGTGAGAGGGATGTCTGTCGTCTGATGTTAGTTGTCAATGTGTCGCATGATCTTGTTAATTTGTCAATGAAAAACCTGATAAGAGCCTTGTCTTTTTCTTTGTATTATGTTATGGTGGATTCCAATTGTGAATTGGTGGAGTTTTTGATTATTATTATGAGTGCTTTGCTTTTGTTGGCTGCTTTGGCATTGGATGATGTGTGGTGTTTGCCCCGGTGATCAGGATCCTTTCTGTTTTGTTGGAGGAGTTGAGTAAGATGAGAGCTCAGAATGCAGGCTCTTGGAAATGCAGATTTGCACCCGGGGAAGAGTGCTCAGCCAATCAGGTGCTGGAACAGCAAGCGAGAATACACATTCTTTGCGTGCTGTTCCCAGCCACCCAAGGCCCTTCCCCAGGTGGTGCCATCTTTTTTGTTGAAATGTGCAGAGGCAGCAGGTATTCTCTCCCTGCAGCCGCCCCACACCAAAACAATCCATACCCATTCCCCATCCATTCTCTCCCTGCCCACATATCTGCTGGACTGGAGCTTTGTGCTCCGGTCTCAGTGCTCCTCCCGTCTCCTGGTCTTTTCTTTCCATTTTTTAAATTTTCCTGCTCAAGTGAAACCAATCTCAAAAAAATAAACCATTCGCACCCCGGATAAATACCAGGATGCAAATGTCTTTCACCCACACTATGGGGGGTGGACATGGCCGGTAACGGCCTGCAGCCCTCGCCACGGACCTAGGCTCAGACTGGTAGGCCATTACAGTACATGTCCGCCCCGCCCACAGCAGGGGTGAAAGCCATATGAATGCTTTAATGAAAGATCCTACACAAATATAACTGTTACATATTATGTCCAATCAATTGTGTGGTCATTGACAGTTATTCTTTTCATAGAATTTTAGATGTTATCAGATAGTTATTAGAGGTCAGTGTAAGCTTATGCAAGTCTTTGTTTAATGTATCTATAGGAACAGACGACGGTCTGGATCACCCCATTCCGAATTGGATGATTTAGGAGAGTTGATTCCTAAAAAGGAACATGTACATTGGGCCTCCGGCAAGCCTTCTGTGATTGGATACTCACTTCACCGGTAAGTCACCAAAGGGGTAAGTTCATAAAAAATCCAAACCATGTGTGGTAATAAAGCACCAATAGAATAGCTGTTGTCATCTCTTGTCATTGTATACTCTATTTCTGTGTCAGTATAAAGCTATGTTTCACTGTTATGTGTCCCGAACTTCAACACATTGCTTGCCACTATGTTCTCTTGGGTGTGGGTTGCAGTGTTGTATCTTTTCAGTTTTAGCTGCACAGCAGGGTTCCTCAGTGGCTGCTTGGTCTCAATGAAATATATTTTCAAAATGGGAGTTGAATTGATTGGGACCGTCCAACTGGGACTATTCTAAGAGTTGCAATCTTAAAGAAAATATGGCATTGTTCAGCAGTGTCCTTGGATTGTGTTATCAGCAAAAATGGGGCAGGGGCAAACTGTGATTATGCTGGAGTAATCAAACTGGAAGTGTACTTAGATTGTCAACATGGAAATGTACTAGAAATCATATTATTGTGAAAATATTGAATATTTTGTAGTTTACAAACTATTACTATATTGGGTTTGTACGCCAGCAGTATATTGGATATTGTATACTGGCAGTACACTTGGATTGTCAAACTAGAAACATGCAAAGATTGTACAAACTGTGAATGTGCTGGGGGTGTCCTACTGGAAGAAAGTATAGTATAGCAGTTTAGCCATACTGGATGTAGAGTGGCATAGTCAAAGTAAAAGTATAATGGGCTTGTCAAACACGAATCCTGCTTGATTTGTTAAACTGAGACAATACTGCAATATCACCAGCTGGGCTTGTATTGGGATATTACAGGCTGCAATTTAAAGTAAAAATGTGAAAATGTAGAATCTACTTGAACTGTCTCACCGTTAAATGGGAGTTTACTAGAACTGTTTAACACTAACGTGTGAGTAAAATGACATATGTAGAGAAAAGGGGTAGTTTACAAAAGGTGTCCTGCAGTAGACAAGGATCAGTTTCAGAAGGGGAGTGGGTACTACTGTATCGGGGGTCACCTAGTAAAACTCACCAACAAAATACAAAAACAGTCAAAAAGGAGTGTACACCGGTGCAAGAAGTAATGCAGTTTTATTCAGGGCCCCAGATGCTGCTGGGACAGCAAATCCAAACAGATTACGGATAATTAGCATTTGCGATCGTGCAACATGAACAAATCTCCCTACACAGAAATGATTGCACTCTGCACTTTGGACCCTTATGGAAAAACATACATCGCGATCAACCATTGGGTCCACGAACATTCCCACACTGCCCTAAAGTGTACCCTGTGACGTCACCATACACCCCCAATTCCCACAGCACAAAACTATGTCATTGAAACATTTGAGGCGGCCAAAGGAACTTTAATAATTTACCGGCTGCAAAAGCCTTTGCAGCAAACAAAATGCTTGCATATGTTTAAAGCAGAAGCAAGCTTTTAGGGCCTATTTACCGCATTCCATTTTACCACTACGCATAATTATACTTATCTGTACCCCAGCATTTATGGATTCGTTTTATTAAGTTTTTAACGGCACATATACCAGAAAGAGCCCCCTTCCCTTTTACAGTGCTGCTCTCGCAGCTGATAAGTGCATTCCTCATACCGCGATGAAGTTGCATTTTTATTACATGATTGCCCCCTTATTTTAATTTATTAATAACTGAATCTTTTTGGGCTTCTCGTTCCTTTTGAGCAACTTCATCTTTATGTATCCATATTTTCTCCAACTGTGTCACATCTCACCAGTCTCCTCCCAGCCATTCAGATCTTCCTCCACCCATACACACCTTGTACCATCTTTTAGAAATTGAATCCAGAATTCCTTATAATCCTCGACATCAGCAGGTTGTCTAAAACCCCATCCCTCAGGATCCTCCGCTCACTAACCCCCATTATTTTCTTCCTGCTCTACATTTAAAAACAATTTTTCTCAACACTCAAGGGTAACATCAAATGTCCTTTTTGATTGTTAAAATATACTTTAAAATGTTCTTTTCAATGCAGAAGGTGATGAGAACCAGTACCAACATGGGGTGAGTCACTCAAAACTATCTGGAATGCCAGATGGGCCCCCATGGAAATACTCTGCCCAGCCAGTCTTTTGCTTGCACTCCATCAACCGTGCTTGTCATTTTTCCCTGGAGTGTCCGTATCTTTTGTATAGCTGCACTTAGAGTTCCATTGGAGGCATCACCGTCAGATATTGCAGTGCAGCAACTTGACCCAAATTTTGTGCAGACACCTCCTTCGATGGCTGTTAGGAGGTCCAGAACAAACCTATTTTGAACGGCCACCAAGCGCAAAACCCTCAGCCCTTCCTTTTATTACATTCAACCCTTTTGCTGTTGAATTAGCCAGTTGCAATAGCTCATAATGGGTTAGCTGCAACTATTTAGAATTTTCTGCAGCCTGTACTCCTGGAAATAACAAAGATGTAAAAAACAAGTGGCAGCTGTGGAGAAGAGCCGGGACTCATCTGGGATAGCAGCCAGGTTCTCTGCGCTCTTCCTTGAGAAAACATTGTTTTCCTGCCTTCTCCTTCTCATTCTCATTTTCCCTGCAGTGCAATCTTCATGGCAGTGCTATTTTGGGGCAGTACAAGTGCAGGGCTGTGCAAAGTGATGAGCGCACACACTCCACTCCAGTCAGGCAGAAGCTAGGCATTTTCTTTGGATTCACAAGCCCACCAAATATCCATTACCGCTGCTGTACCCCGTGTCAGTGCTGCCTTCTTCATCACCTTGGCGCGTCCCGAATTAGCCCCCAGGAATATGGACCCACTTGACTTGAAACACAAAGGGAATTGTGTAAAGCTCCTTATATCAACTGGTTGATGTTTTTCATGTAACCACTTTAACCACGCTAAAGCATGAACATACTTTCCCGAAGTTATTCAGCATTTGTCATTAACCTTGGCTACCACGTTTTGCTCAAAGCCCACCAATCCTTCAGCATGACACTGCATTATTCCCTGCTCCCACTTGTCTCCATATCAAACTGCTCCTTCTATTCTCATCATTGCATTAGGACACAGTTTCGGCAGAAGAACTTTGGACATTCCAACTACGTGTGGAATGAGAGAGCACATGCTGCATGTGTCCTTTACTCTCTCTCTTCCCACAGCATAAATTCATCGTACCAGATAGTGCCTGTCAATGAATAATGCTCTTCCTCAGTGTCAAGGTGGAAGCCTTCCCCATTCATTACATTTCTCTTTCCCATTTTTCTTTTTGCATTCAACTGTGTTTCACCTTTTTCTTTAAAGAACAAATAAAAAAAGCGTCAAAACTACACTAAGGCATATTAACATTGTTACGCTCCTATAACCTAAAAGTCTTTTTCTTTGTCACATGTTTTGCATTGTAGCCTTCTTGAGCTCCCTCTTTCGCAGGCTTTTTATACATTCTCAGGGCTGTTCGAAAATTAAAAGAAAACTCTGTAATACTTACAATAATGTTGTGCTTTCGGAGACTGTACTTTTGTCTCTGCAAACGTCCATTATGTGGACCCATCCATGTCGTCCTTGGATTTTGATAGATGTTGGTGTTGTATAGATGACGACTTGCAGACCTCTGAAGCGCTCCTCTTTCCACTTCCTCACGTGGTTGCCAACGAGGACGTGATCATCCGTAAACAGAGCTGTTGCTTGCGGGAAAGTTTTGTTTCGATCACCTGATTGTCCAGATTCTTTTTTAGGCCTCCTCTGCAAGGAGATATAGTTTAGGGACTTGGTAAGTTCTTTAAGAGAGATGTCAAATCCCCCCCCAGAATAGCAGAGGTAGAGTGAGCATCAGAGATTGTACGTGACAGCGGAATTGGTGCATGCATTCTCCGCCCTGTAACAATCTAATTTGGGGAGTAAATTGATGATCTTCCCCAGGCGTATTTCTTTGTGCAAACAAAGCAAGAGGCAAGCAGTGCCAATTGCATTTTCAGCAGTCCATTCATCTTCTCTACCAAACTGTTGGCTTGAGGATGGCAAACCGTGCATAGTTTATGCTTTGTCCCCAGAGAGATGTAATTTCTTTTTTTTTTCTTTTTTTTATTTGTTATAGCTGGTAAACCAACTTTTCAAATTTTTATACACATTATCATTTAGCATACTTAAACATCTTATACTTTACAATGAATATTTACATCCCATTATAGGCAAATATGAAACAAGTAAACATAATAAAACCACATAAAACAAAATAAACAGAATGATACAAAGTGAAAGTGAGAGCCCTCCTTGAAATTACTTTTATTAAATAATTGGCAAAGTGCTGCAAATAATTGGCAAAGTGTTGACCATTATCGTAGTGAATTTCATCTGGAATCCCCCACCTCGGGAATACCTCCCTCACCAGAAATGTAGCCGCATGGCGGGCATCATTGTGGGTACAGGGACCTACCTCAAGCCAACGTGAGAATGGACACTCCACTGCAAGCATGTACTGTAAGAAGTACATCTCTCTTGCATATCAATGTAATCAATGTGCAAGTGCCAAAAGAAGCCTTCGGCTCACAGCAATTTTCCCTGTAAAACTCTTAATGTTACCTGGTAGAAAATTCTGACAGATCATACAATTACTTACATATTCAGAAACACATTCATACAGATTTGGCACAAACCAGACTTCACTTATCCCTGTAGCCACATGCTCTTTCGATATGTGGGAAGGATAGTGAAGTTGTTCCAATGCCAATTGTAACAATTTCTTTGGCATGACAACCTTTCCTGTGCTATCATGTCACCAAACCAAATCAGTTTGGGACAGAGAACATCCTCTCTTTTTCCACAGCTCTTTTTCAGCATCTGGTGCTTCTCCCTGCAACTCAATTATCTGCAATATTGGGATTGCATTGCATCTTTTTGCCAATGCCTCTTTCTCTTTGCTCACTTTCTGTACTGCTATTAGAGGTATTTTGTCTTCTTCAGCAGGGTACAGCACATGTGATCCCTCTGGAATATATGCTGATTCTTTTGCTGCTCTGTCTGCCCTTTCATTTCCTAGTGAGATAAAATCTTGACCTCCTGTATGGGCTTTGCACTTTATTAATGCCAATTCTTCTGGGAACTGTAACATTTCTAGTAGTTTACTCAGTAATGCTGCTTGCTAGTCCTGAATGCACTGTAGAGGTAACATAGGTTGAATCAGAGAAGATCTTCACTGCTTGGCCTTCTGACATGTTTAGTGCTTCAATCAAGGCCACAAGCTCTGCCGCTTGTGCAGAATAATGGTTTGGATGTCGTGTCTGTGAGTACACTATCAACTCGTCCCCTTTTTGTACTCCTTGTCCATACCACACCACTGTGCACCTTGAGTTCCTTTGCTCCGTGGTTTGGTCAATGCTGGAACTCCAGTCAATGAAAATCATGGCACCCCCCCGCCCCCTTCGATCACATCTTCCTTAACTAGGGGGTTACCTTCGCTCTTGTCAATGCATGCTACTCAGTCATGCACATAATCCCTCTCTTTTTCTGCAATAAACTCTGCTAGGTTTATTGACCTGCATCTCACCACTTCTATTGCTGGGTTGGTTAGTATTACCTCGTACCCTCAAGACCTCTGTGTTGTCAGTGTTTATTTTGGTTTTTCCAGTACGGCAAACAATGCATGTTCGAAGTACAAAACTACTGGACACCCCATGGTTATTTTGGAAGCCTTCTCAATAACGAATGCAGAAGCAGCAAGTGTTTGCTATGATATGATATGATAAGTCATTTATAAAGCGCCTGTACCCTTGCCTGTGTTTCTAGGTGCGACAAGACAAGGGAGGGAAGACAGAGGGAGGACAAGACAAGCTGTCTTACTAGGCCTTGTGTCATTCAGATCATGCAAATGCGAGAATGAGAAGTGCAAGGGGAAAGGGAGGAGGGAATTGCAGGGGCCAGGGGAGGGGAAAGCAGGGCAGCAATGCTCTGAGTGAGTGCAGCCAGGGCAGCACGGCTCTGGGAAGTGCAAGGAGAACAAGGCACTGTAGGGTTACAGTTACAGGCCCTATGTGCTTGGTAAACCCAGAGGCAGTGCAAGGGTGACCGATCAAGAAAGAAACTGGTACCCAGTGAGACTCTGAGGGTAAGGTAGCATTTATTATTTTACTATCGGAAATTACCAGATTAAGAATATTGTACTTCTAGGGTGCATGCTGCAACCGTTGCCTATATGTATGTATGATTAGGTTCCTCTACTAACAACAACACTAGAATATAATGATGTGTTTGCATGAGAACATTCTTTAATACAATTCTCCAAATCACCCCTAACATCTTAGTTCCAACATTATAAACTCAACCCCTTGTAGGGACTGTTGATTAAAATTAACTTAATATGTGATGTCATCATTGATGTTATCAATGTGATGTCAGCAAAACTGCTATTTATCTTAAAAATGGCATCAGCTATTGCTATCCCTCCTCCCTAAGAGCCACCACCAGCTGGAGGACCTACACAACAAAAAAAACACAGTACTTAAAAGACAATGAAGTGGAACAAGAAGATGAGGTAGAAGAAGTGCCTAACTCTAGACCCCAGAGCGAATCATGGTGTGGCAGTTCTTTACCACTGTTGGGAATGTACCAAAGGCTAAACCTACCAAAATGAAATGCACTCAGTATGCAGTCACGGACTACGTGGACAGTACTCCTACGGGACCACCTCCATGCGTCGGCACACCAAATCCAATCACTGCAATGCTCTCAGAAAGGTTGTTCCTTTCTTAGCAAGTAGTAGGCTGTCTTCCTCCACATCATCTTCCTTAACCAATACTGTAACGACACAGCCTACTTCTGTGGGACACAAAATCCCACCAGCTACCTTGCAAGCAATAAAAGAGGCTGTTTATCCATATCTTTTGAAGACAACAGTCCTCTGTATATACTGCAACACACCACTCTGCAGGGGGAAGAAGCAATTTTGAAGTGCTTTTGGAGCTGTAATCAAGGAGCTTGAGAAACACTGCCCCCTACTTTAGAAGTAACACACATACAACAACTTCTCCTGTCCACCTGCCCCTCCATATTATTGCGTGGTGCCTTTTCCCTCATTTCCCTCCCCACCTTATGTTCTAACCTCTCCTGCAAAAAGAAATACATCAAAAAACAACTAAAGAAAGGTTCCTTTAAGAACCACCCATCACAATTTAAAAAATAGAACAAAAAAAAAATCTTATAGACTCTATCTACTTTATATTTCTCAGTAAAGTACATAGACTCAATAACATTTTCCAACATTTCCATTAGCATTTTGTGTTATGCTTATGGGAATAATGTGGCGTTCATCCCCCGTTCCAGGGACTGGAACAGGGGATAACGACCCGGCAGCCCAGTTATCGGGCCAAGTGAAGTGTGTTTGTGTGCGCCCTGATGCCTGCGGGCTTCGGCACATTAGAAATAAATAATTAAATAATGAAGGCTTCGGACCATTATCCCCCATTCCAGCCCCTGCAATGTAGTATGAAGGACATTAGCACCCCTGGTTCCCAAAGCAAGAACCTGGGGTGCTAAAAAAGGATTTTTCTTCCTATACCAGGACGCTTTTGGTGTTCGCTGTAGGAAGGAAAATCCTTTTCCAAGATGGCCACCAAGGAAAGGGAAGGCGGGGCTCCGTACAAAGCCCATCTTCCCTTTCCATGGCAGCCTGCAGAAGAGGAAGAGAGAACCCAATGACCATATTACCACAAGCACACTTTATTTTCCCTTTTTCTTACCTATCCCACTTTCAAATAACTCTACCGCATAGCCGGTCCCAGGTGGACATGCCCACTTTAACCCCATGTGTCATCCCTCGTGGTCATGACCAGTAGCCAGATTTTCCTGGTCATGACCTTATGCCATGACCTGGACAATCTGGCCACTGCCCATGGCACAAGCAGTTACCAAAGATATATCACTATGTTTTTGTAACTACATTATGACACCGGTCAAAAAATAGAACACGGCACATTTTCAAAACCATGCTTTAAGGTCCTTGCTAATGCTCCTTACACGAGTTTTCTGGAACTCCGACAATGTTTTATTTTTTCAAAAGTGTCAAAATGTATGTACATTCAATAGTCATATAACTTAGCCCCCACTTGACAAAATCCATTCAGACTTTACACAAACATTCAAGGTTGGCTCTATAATCTGTCTGAAAACGTTTGTCCACATTGTCAAATGGCAACAAAGGTATAAGCCATCTAAAACTTTTGAGACCCCCCTCTAATTTAGCCCCCTTTGACACAATCCCACCAAACTTTACATAAACATGTATATCCAGATTTAAAATCGTTTTACAAACTTTTGTGTAGATTCATCAAATGGCACCACATTTATAAGCCTTTACAATATTTGGGACCCCCCCTCTAATTTTGCCCCTCTTGACAGAATCCCGCCAAACTTTGCACAAACATTTATATCTAGATTAGAAATCGTTGTGCCCACTTTTGTGCAGATTTGTCAAATGGCAACACATTTATAAACCTGTACAATATGTTGTGACCCCCCCTCTAATTTTGTTCCCTCTTGACTAAACAGCTCCACACTTTCCAAAACATTCCAAATTAGGTCTAGAATACGATTCCAAGTTTCATGCAGTTTCATTGAGTGGAGCCAAAGTTATAAGCCATCCAAAAACTGCTTTTCAGCAACCCTGTAATGCAGGAATAGGGATATATGTCCCCGAACATCTGAAGTGTTCGGCGAACATCACAGCACTGTACCTGAACATCCGGTCTGTTCCCGGACTTTGGGGATGGAAAACACCTGTTTTTTGGCTTCTTACGGCCATATCCCATCCCAATCTTATCACCCGTCACCTCCCCAAATATTGTTTGATATGTTTGACCAGTGCAATGTTGTGTTTTTTAATTTTTTTACTGCGATGTTCGCGGACAACCGTGAATTCAACATGGTGGGCATTTCCAAAAATCTGACGCGCTTCACGCTTTTCACCATCCAATCACTGGGCGCGTCCAATGTCTGCGGACATCACGTCGCCCTCTAGGAGAATCGGATGCCTGTTCGCGGACCGAACAGGGAAGTAAGTCTGCGGAATCGAACCCAGATATCACTATTTTTTTTACCTACTTTTGGGCTGTTTTAAAAAAAACTACTCGACGGATTTACACAAAATTTTAAAAAGCACGCTTTCGGGACCAAGCCGCCGCTCCTGCCGTAAATTTGGTGAAAATACGTCCAGCAGTTTGGGCTGTAGACGTGAGCAACATTTTTTTCCATTGCGTCTATGGAAATTAAAAGACATTTTGGGATCCCTATAACTTTGCCCCCCAACCCCTTTGATGAAACCTCACTAAAGTTCACAGAATCAATCTGAGGGGGCCATTTACTTTTTTTTGCAAAGTTTGGTACAGATTCTTCCAGGGGGGGAAAAGTTATAAACCGCCCAAAAAGTGCTCTTCCAATGGGTTGAGCAACTTAACCATAAATACAAGGCCGCTAACAAAGGCCCTGTAATATATATATATATATATATATTTTATAGGGGTGGCAGTAGCTGCTCTGTAGTTAAGGTAATAGCATTGAGTCATAGGAAATTCAAAAATTGTGTTGCTAGTAACTTTTGACTTGCATTACGGATTTGGATGACATTTTCCAAATGAAATGTTTTTCATGGGCCCCCCGGACTGGACATTGTGGGAAAGATTTGTTTAAAAATGGTAAAGCCGAGGGTGCGCAGGCAAGATGGACACCTTATAGTTGGGCTCTGATCCCTATCCTGATTTATGGTGGAGTAGCAGTGGGGTAGAGTGCCTAGGAGCAGTAATAACGCCCCCGGGACAGCAGAGTGTGTGCTGCAGCCGATGCTGTGATCCTGGCTGACCCTGATCCCTAACAGTGAAGAAACCTGCCCCTGGGCCTGGAGGCCGTGTGCGAGGAGGGCACTGCTGGTGATCTGAGGAAAGGTGCTCATCCCCTCCCCGCATGTGGTTAGTGGTGGCCCTCTTGTAGCAGAGGCCGCCACTGGGTGGTTCCAATGGGTGCTGTGGTGGTCTGTCTGGAGTCAAGTCGCCAGCAACCAGAGACACTTTTGCAAGCCCATATAAGGTTGGGTCCTCTGTGACAAGGCGGGGTGCCAGGCGGTTGATCTGGGAGGACGAAGTGCTGCCTTCGTCAACGGACTGGAGTGGTGGAAAGGACATCCTGAGCCAGGGGAGCGGTGTTTGGTGGCAAGGGGCCCGTTGTAATGGTGGTGCCCCCCCGGGGAAGGAGAGGGGCTGTGGAGATGGCTTGGCTGGGCCACTCCAGATTAGTGGGATCCACTTGAGGGCCTCGAGTCAAGAGATCTGACCAGAGGAGGGGAGGGACAGTGAAAGGAGGAGTCCTCTGAATTGGAAGGGTTTGGTGAGCCCGAGAGGACAATTTGAGGACACATCCCCTAAAAATGAAGGTGGCTGGTGGTGAGCGGGCGTGCGACATCCCACGTTGATGAGTTAGAAGGCGGCGCTCACACAATATAAATACCCATAGAGAGGAAAGATGGTGATGGTGAAGAGAGATGGAGGGCCACACTCATGCACAGTGGAGATTGGCACCATTAAAACTGATATCCAAGCGATACTGGAGGAAATACGGGGTATGCGTACCGATATTGGTAGTTACCCTGGAAGACCGGATGGAGGGACTGGAGGCAAATCATACCTCATCTGTGCTTCTTGAGACACAGGTAGGGTCCCGCCTCCAGGAAATGGAGGGACGAGAGGAGGAACTACAACTCAAGGTGCAGGACATCGAGAACAGGGAGCGACGTAACACCCTCATTTTCATGGCTTGCAGGAGAAAGAAGGAGAATCCTTGGTGGGGCCGGAGCACAAGATCCAGGAGATCATGGGGATGGTATTGGGTTTCAAGGATGGGGAGACGGTCCCGCTGGACAGAGTGGACCGGGCGGGCGTTGGAAGCAGGGGGCCGCGCTCCGTCCTTGCCAGGATGCACTACTATCAAGACAAGGTGGATATCTTGGAAAAGGCCAGGGATATTGAATATGAGGGCTCAAAGGTGGCCATATTCCAGGACCTCTCTGCCCAGACTCTGTTGAAGCGCAAAAAATGTGGCTCTCTTACGAGATGGCTTCAAGAGAAATGGTTAAGGGATAGGTGGGGATACCCGTTTGCGTGTATCTTGGAATGGGAAGGCGAGAGGCACCAAGTGATGTCGAATGAAGATGTCCAGCGGACGATGGAGGACCTTTTGGGGCATGGACACTTTGACCGTGGGGGTGAAGACGGGGAGGGGGCTGGCTAGGATGGGGGAGCAGAGGGGCCTGTGATGCCCGGAAGGCGGCATGGGTTCCAGGGCACCAGAAAACGTTGGAAGCTTAATACCCAAAACTTGTGAGAAGGCGCCATCTGAAGTGAGCAGGGTAGGCTTGCTCGGGCTTAGGGTCACTTTAGGGCGGGTGGAGGTACCTGCGAAGTGATAAGTTGTTAAACCTGTGGTGTCTGGGGGAAAAGGGAGGGAGCATACAGGGAGGGGTGTGTTATATAGAAGTTTGTTGCTTCAATTCGAGGTTAGTTATGAATGGGGGAGGAGGGAGATCAGTGGGGATGTTCGGCTGGGGAGTGCTGGAGTGGGTTGGAAAAGAAACCTGGGGAACAGGATGGGGGGTCAAAGCGGTGCAGCACGGTGCCAGTGAGGGTGTGGTGATGGTCGGGGTAGAGGCGGGGCATTAGAGGGCTCCAGAGCAGGGGTCCTTACCCTGGTGGTGTGGCACCGCAATAGGTGTATTGTGGGACTGTAGGCCTGGGTGGGAGGGGAGTCGAGGGGCAAGGGGGACAGACAGGGGGAGCGGGGGAAGGGTGATGAGGAGGGGTGGACAGGGCGGGGGGTTCATATGCAGCAATTCACTTGAGAGAAGGAGGAGGATGGCTCCCGGGGCATTCAGGGTGTTAAAGAGGGCATGACGAAAAAGGGGTATGGCTGAGTTAAATGTAGACACGTTAAACGGCAAGGGGTTAAACTCCCAAAACAGTTGATGACTGGCATTGTCTCTTGAATGCAAGTCCTCTTGGGTGCCACTGTGTCCTTAACAGAAGTCCCTTTTTTATTTCAGCGCAGAGGACCCCACTTGGAAGGGAGTTGAGTCGTGCAACAGCATGGAGGAGCCCGATGAACACAGCCGGATATCCTCCAGCATGGAGCTGTGCATTGTGGGGCAAGGGCTCCAGAAAGACTGAAGCGCTTGGGCATCTCGGCCGGAAACCAGGGGAAATGACGAGGACTCTTTTTGTATTGTCTGGTCACACACAATTTACGGAAAACAACAGGAAGACTTGTTGCGTGATTTATGATTTAACCAAAAATCATCAGTAAAAAGAGTTTCACTTTATGTACATGTTCAAAATATTTTACACTAATATTCTCTTCATAAAGGATCTTAATATTTATAATTCTCATATTCACGTTCATCAACCCACTGCAGAATGCTGATTTAGTAGAGTGACCTTCAGACAGAACCTCTGTTTTGAGTGGCAATGAAAGTGTGTTGTTTACATTCTAATTAGTCCTCCGAGTTCAGTTCTGGAATGCACTGAGCAGCTGGGGAAGGCTAATGCTCTGTTCTTCAATTTGCTGCACTGGAAGGAGGATTAGCTGTTTTTGTGCATGTGCCCACTTCAGCTGTCCTAGAGGGATTATTTTAAATACATACGATGGGGCGTTGCATACAACAAAAGGCAACTGATTGCACTAAATATATAATTAATATGGTAATAGTACATGAACAGCCTTCATTGAAAAGTATGAAATCTTCACCCTGTAACATGGTTCACTGTAGATATATTCACGTATGTGGAGCAATCTGCTCAACTTTAATCAGGTGTGGCTATACATCCATGCATATGTAATGTGATGAAAAAAGCATGTATAATGTGGCAGTTACCACCGCAGAGGTCCTCGGATGCTGAGGCCTGTGTTTTCCAGAACTGAGTCTTGCAAAAGAAGAAAAGAAGGGGTGAAGAAGTTTAGGTGCAGCGGGAGAAGGCCAGTCCTAGGGGTAGAGGGTAAGGGAAAACAGGCTGTAGCGGGGGTAGTGCTTTTTGCCACATGAGTGCATGCTAACTCGAATCACTGAGTTAGTGCGGGGGTAGGAGGTTGTGGGAAAGCTGGGTACAGGGTGTTCTATCGGCAATTATAAGCATCAGGGGTAAGTGGTTATGTGATGTGTTTCTGATGTGCTCAACCAATCCTGTGTGTTGTGAAGCCGGTTGGAAATGGGTATGCTGAGGCTTCCCAGTTTGACCTCCAACCCTGAAGGACTGGGATTTGCTGAGGTGTATTCTGCCTGGTACAGATGATTCAGTGGGTGACATTGTAAGAAAGATAGTTGGGGGGCGGACAAACCTCCTTGGCCGTCCTCCAGTGTAGTTCGACAGCCAGGCCTATGCCGCTGCATATTTGCTCATTTGGATTGTGAGCAGCACGTGCCAGTAGAAGCCAATAAAGGCCTGAGGATTTCACTTATAACATGGAACGTGTAGACTAGAATTCTGTATTAGGCTGCTTCTGAGGGCACACACACAGTGGCCTACTGCAGGGCTACAAAGAGAGGCAGAGTCCAGTGAACGTAAGTAAATCGAGGGAGAAGTAGATCAACTAAAGGGCTACAGTATGGTCTGCAGCCCTGAAGCCCTGAACTCCCACACACGGCATGCTCTATATGTCAGACCTCTAGAGGCCCCGGGGACACTACCAGGTGAGGGTGGGCTACTGTTTGTAAGTTACCAGCTGGCTGTTTGCCTCTGTGCAACACATGATTCATGTGAGCTACTTTGGTTGCGCTCTAGCGGCTCTCTAAAGGTTGCACCATTGTCAAACTGTCAGCTAGTCCTACGCTCCTCTGGGAAACAGCTGCATACACCACACCTTGCAGAGATTCCCTTTCCTAAGAGGCAGTTGCTTGCTTGTGTCAAAAGATAGCAGTAGGGTTCACCCTCAAATGTGCTCAAAGGGACAATAGGGGAACCTGCAATTGACATGCAAACACCTGAGTGCTGAGGAGGATTTAGCTCAGCTTGGATAGCAGGATTTAGCTCAGCTTGGATAGGACAAAAATAGGAGAAATAAAGACATAGGGGAGTGGCGCTGAGTGATAGGGAGGGAAGGCGAGGACAGAAAAATATCCAAGCAGATGTGTGTTGGGAGGCGTTGCATGGCATGTGTAATGTGCCAAACTACAGCAGCTGTTGCTCGGTAGGACTGAGTCTTCTCCGGGTGGGCTTTGCTGCACCGAACTGGATTTCCAGCAGACCCTGTTCTGAAACATATCATACATTGCATTCAGAATGACAGTAATTGCATCATTGGTAGACTGTCCAATGCACTCCAGTAATGTTAGCAAGATGTGGGTTTATAGTGTACTGTGCGAGGCTAGATCTGTGGGTAGTACTGGTTTTGTGAGGGTTTGAAACAGAGCGTGAGACCGTTGAGAAGTGAGAGGGTGCTGTGCTGCACAAGAGAAGAGAGTGGTGCTTGGTACCTCGCCTGTTTGCACACTCCGAGCTCTGCCTTTCTTCACTTCATAACAGTACGTTAATTGCAATGGATTGCCTTGCCCTGTGCTGGTCTGTTGTGCAGGGTCCCATCAGTATGCAGCTTGTAGTCTAAGCCTGCTTCTCCTGACCGGTCTGGGGGATTGGCTGCGACAGAGAGGAAGGTTTGGTGCTGGGTGGCTCATTGTGAAAAAGAGCAGAGCGCTGCACAGGTGTGGGCTGCTGGGGAGTATCCAGAAAGTCATTCCCCCAGCACTGGTGGGTCAGTGGAAGGCATGAGCACACAGATCAGATTCTGAAGGTGAAGAGACCCACTCATGCAGAGATGGCACCAGTCCCAATCACGCCGTCATTCAGAATATCAGCGGATAATCATGAAATTAATATGAGACTCCGTATAGCAGTAAAAAAAAGAAAAACAAAACTAAGCCCAAATCGATAGCAAGGGCTATATGTTGCAAAAGGGGTGTTTCAGAGCGTCTTTGCCATAGATCTGCCACCACACTGTGCTCCAGGAGATAGTGTTTTTCCACGCCCAGCTTCTCAGCAACATATTTCTGCCCTTCTCAGCCCCATCTGGATCCTGATATCCATTCACCTCAAAGATGTGTAGATGCATACCTCCCAGGATTTAAAGCATAATCCTTCATAACACGCTCTTTTAGTTCTGATGAAGGCTAAAAACCATAAAGACAAAACCCAAGCTCATCGACAACTGATCATTATTAACATATATTAATCTTTTGTTGTGTATGTATATATTTTGTAAATGTATTATATATGTGATTATACTTTAAGAATTGTGTGTATTGTCTTGATTCATGTGTGTATATATGTTTATATTATATGTTTCCAAAGTTTCATTTTATATATATATATATATCCTTTTTCCAGGAAGTACGAATCACTCCCAAATGATAAGTATAAACTCTTTTAGAAAATATGGGAAAATAAAAAGTTCTCAAATGCCCTGATCTTTGATTTAATCATTTGTTGAGCCATTTGTTGCTTAACTTTTGGTCATGTGACAACTTTAACCCATCAAAGAGCATTTACAGGACAATGTATAATTAAATAGACCCCAAAGGTACAGCACATCTATTCTCTATTCGCTCTCGGGTAGATACTGGCCCCAGGCAGCTTATCTCATGGTCTGGTTTATTGTGGGTTTGAGATTGGTTTCCCATCATTAACAGCATTAATCTCCTACTATCACCTAAAGCACAAGCACAAAAGCAGCATAGACTTTGCACCTCATTACAAGTTTGGTGGTATTTTGTTGGTAAATCTGCTGAAATACTGACAAATGGAATTAGCATTATCGCCACTTAGTCCCACAGGATTACAAGTGGTGGTCGGTGGTACACATGCTGATTTTCTTTTGGAGTTCATAAGACTCCATGGGATTTTTGGCAGAATTACCGCTGGTGGTAATCTGCTCTAGCACCTTGAAGCGTCTTCTTTGTGCTAGATGGGATTACCAATAATTATCACAGACCAAAGCAAAGAAAGATGGTAAAATTCTGCTTTAATCTCAATGAAAGAAAGCAGAGAGAAATACATCTATCAAAATAGGTGCTTGAAATTCACACCGAAGTTTGCTTGCACAGAGTTTATATACTTTTACGTGCGTCATTTGTGACGTTCTCCTACGTAGCATTTCACAAAAATCTAACGCCAGTAGGGATTAGATTAGGAGAACATATCTACTTATAGAAAAATATAAGTGTTAATATTTCATTGACTGCCCCTTATCTGTAGGACACGCCCTGAGCTACTTCTACGCACGTCACATACTGATTATAGCAGAGAATATGGCAGCAGGCTAATAACTGCAAAATTATATATGAAAGTGCATGGCAGGCCTTTTGATTGGTTGGCAACCCTATCCAACCTTGGACGTTCGGCTCGTTTTAGCAGCATGTGAAATTTAGGTGTTCAAGCTGCATCAATTTTTTCTTTGTTTTCCCAATTAGTCCATTGTATGTTATCGACCTGATGTTTCGTTTGTAGTTCACCTCGTAGTCTGCTCACTGTTCTGGGACATTCGAGGGAGTGCGAGCATACCACTATCTTAACCTGAAGCTCTAATGAATAGCCTTTGTTTTGAGTTCTTCATCACGTGTCAGGAGACCATGATTTTGTCCATGTCTGCCTCTCAATTTCTTATATTTGATTTAATTAACCAGGGTGCCGTTACCCTATCTGGCCTTTAGAGACTTGCTCACTCCACCTCACATAGGCATTTGCCATCGTGGTTGTTCAATACTTGGCATCAGCAAATGTCCTTGCCCTCCTGATCTTAGCAGAAATGTGTCTCACGCATGTATTCATTCACCCTTCTCTGTTCCCTGTGCCCATCTCTCAAAATAGTCTCCTTGACCTCAGGCCAACGTCTTCCCTTATTCTCCCTTATTCTGCACATGAAAACAGCTTTTTCTTTTATTCTTCAATTTGCGATTCTAGGCTTGTTTTTGAGGTAGCTGAGTTTATTCTTTAACACAAACCATCATCCATTTTCTTCCAATGAATGTCCTAAACGTTATGTATATACCTCTTTTTTAGCAAGCTTCAATATGCTTCTTCTACCTTGCGTTACAGCGTATTTACAGTTATTGGTCAGCACGTTACTTCATCTTCTTAATTTCACGATAACTTCATATCTTGGTACATGTTTCCCTTAGTGCTTCGGTTACATCGTCTTAAGTATTTTCATGTAGTCGCTTTAGGCTTATTTCTTCTTTATAACATCATATTGCTGTTGTCAGACTTTTGTTTTGTGTTCATCCATAATTCTCAGAGCCTCGTTCTTGCTTTTAGGCAATTGATATCCTTCTTGGTAACTTCCTTCCGTTGTCTTATCGTGAGGATATCTTCTCAATGGCTGTCTGAGTGCATACCGTCTTTCGTACAATCGATGCGGTATGGACATGTCATATAAACACTTACATGAATTCCCAATGGTAGCCCTTCATCTGCTACTCCAATAGGATGGTGGTGAAGGGGCAGGGACTAGAGAAGAGGCCTCCACTTGCTCCTCTACATTCCTCCCTCTGGTTGAAAACTCGACCATGCTCTTCTTTTTCTCTTCTTCAGCAATTCCTGCTTCATCTTCTTCTACCATATCATCTTTTTTTTTATTATTTGATTTAATTATACAAAACAGTTTTTACAAAATGGAGAAGTAGAGTCCATGTAAACTACTTCAGTTGTTCCTTTCCTCCTATTAGTTTTTGCTGTTGTTAAATCCTGGATCTAGTCAGTGAAAGGTCCTATCAGCACTGTCTTATGTTTCGCTGTCTCTTCGCAGATTGTTTTAATTTTTTGTTGAGTTGTCCAACCTAATATGTCTGAAAAAGCCCACTACTGCTATTACCCAACTCGTCTTCTCACCGTTTAATAGGCGGGCCCACCATTCTGCTTCGCTATAAACATTTAAGTCTTTAAAGAGGTGGCCTAGCCAGGCATTCCTTTCTTTGGTCACTCCTGTGCATGAGGGGAGAAGGTGTCTTATTGTCTATACTTGATTTTTTTTGGCACTAAAAGCGACACTTATTAGAGTCCTCTTGGCGTCTTATGGCCAAAAAAAAAATATTTTTTCCATTAGCTGTCTATTTCTCAGCCTCCATGTTGTAAGCATTTGATTCTGCTCTCCCATCATTTCTCTTTTGATTATTTCAAGGATCCGTTTTGATGTAAGCAGAATGATCTTCCTGTGTAACATTAGGCCATTCCTTTCCGCTATTGCTTTCATGGAGGTTAGGCTAAGTTCTCGTCGAATTAGGACAATTGGAGTTAATTTAGGGAGAGCTAATAGTTGACGCCAAAATTGGCATTCTAGTATGTTCCACATTGAGGCTGGAAAAAGTGGCATGGCTTCTGCTTCAAAGACGAGGCTTGGGAGAACCTTTGTACTGAAAAAGTTCAATATTGGAAGAGTTGAAAATCATCCACACTTTCTGTTCAATACTTTCGTTTGGGCTATTAGAGATCTTGTCTTTGCTCGAAGATGTTCTTGCATAGGTAATTCAGTTCTACTGCTGTTTAAAATAATTCCCAAGTATTTAAAGCTTGTTACTCTCTCCAGCAGGCTTCCCTCGATGAACAGTTTTAGACTACTCTTGACGTTCCCCCTCTTTTCAAACGACATTACGTTTGTTTTTGTTTTGTTCAATTCTAGATTGTTATCTTTCAAGTAGGCCATCAAGTTGTCCATCTGCCTTTGTAATCCCACTGGTGTTTGATCTATTAATATAATATCAACAGCATAAAGTAGTCTTGGGAGTTATTTGTTTCCCATTGTAGGGGAGAATGCTCTAATTTTTTCTTGAGAGTCCAGGAAATCAACGGTGTATGAGTTGTATAGTGCAGGTGCTAGGGGGCAGTCGTGTTTAACCCCATAAGCCTTTGGAATCTCACTTGATAGCATACCTGCTCTGTTCAATCTGACTCTCATAGATGTTTGTGAATATAGGGCCTTGATTGGCTCTAAGATTGATCGTGGACATTTTCGCTGGGCCAGCTTCCGCCACAGAATGTCTCTGTTGACCCGGTCGAAGGCTTGGACCAGGTCAACAAAAACTAGGCAAAGGTTGAGTTTCCCTTCCAATACTTTAGCCTTCAATGAACTCAAGATCAAAATATTCACCGAATATTTGACTGGTTTCGCTAATAGACACCTGGTTGGAAGTAAATCCGGGTGGGCACATAGTGATTGCAAGAGACTTAAATGCTGATTGCATAGATGAAACTGGTTTGGGGGATCTACTCATATCCGATTCTGCTTCCGGGGATCTCTCGGGAGGAAACTCTAAATTGAGGGGTAGGATTTGGTTACATTTTGCTGAGGTATGGGGACTTGAAATCCTTGTTAATAATCTCCCGACCTGGAAAGCAAGAGGTTGTTACACTACTATCGATTACATCTTCAGCACGGGGAATCTTTTTAAATGCCTGGGGAAGTTTGAATGTATAGAAAATGCACTCAGCGACCACTATATGCTCACGATTGAGATTCATTCCGTTACTCGTATTGACCAGAACAGGACCTATAAATATGGTCTTGAGACAAATTCTGCTGGCAACAGAATTAGATGGTCCGGGAAAAAAAATAAGAAATTCTATGACCTAGCTTAATAAACAATATGGATAGAGGTAAAGAGACTTCAACACTGAACCCAATAACTGAAAATCAGTGGCTGGGCCATTTTGCGAATTTATATGGAAACAAATGTGGTGAGCCTGTCGGTAATTGGAAAGGTTGCTCACCCTGGATTTTGGAATATAGTGAGAGGGACATTCTCGCTGAAATAATGAGATCTAAAAACTCAGTGGCTCCAGGTCCCAACAAATTGTCCAATCTAATATTTAAGAGGGACCCGGAGTTTTGGGCAAAAGTATTATTTGTTCTATTTAACAACATACAAATTTCGAGAACCATACCTCAATCCTGGAGGGTGTCAATAGTTGTACCCATATTTAAGAAGGGTTCACGCCAATGTCCCTCAAGCTACAGGCCTATAGCAATCCCTGACCCAGAATCTAAACTATTTACGTCTCTTGTTTTAAGAGATATTCAGATTTGGATTGAGGAAAACAACATTCTTGATCTGCGCCAGATTGGCTTTAGGAAATGTACGGGTACGGATTCTGGTGGTCTGGTACTTTATAGTCTTATCTCTCAATCTCTGAGGAAGGGTGCTAGGTCAACCTTCGTTGCGTCAATGGACTTAAGCTGCGCCTTTGATCTGGTTGACAGAGCTACATTATGGGAGAGATTGAGATAATGAAAAATGCTGCCGTTTCTAATTGATATTATTATGGCCTTTTATACCGATACTGGAGTTTTGGTAAGACTGGACTCAGAGGGTAACTTGACTAAAGAACTTAAAATCTACAACGGGCTCCGCTAGGGTGTAGGCTGGCACCCACGATTTTTAACCTATACGTAAGTGGTGCGGGTGTGGCTCTGTCAGACAAAGGCCTTCTTCTACCTAAAATTGCGGATATCCATCTGGCATGGATGGCTTATGCTGATGACTTCCTACTCCTAGATACCACAAAAGTTGGATTACAAAGATTATTAACAGCCTTTGAGGATTTTATTAAAGGTATTTCTTTAAAAATAAATACAGCCAAAACCGTGATAATCCGCTTGGGCAGAGCCAACAAAAAAGAGAATTCCTACTTATAGACATGTGGTAATGACAAACTAAAAGCATTGCCTTTATTCAAATATTTAGGTTTTGTAAGTTCGGGAATGAATACAAGAGCCATATTTAAGTCCCAATTAAAACTAAAGGCGGACGTCGCTATTCAGCAAATGAGAGCACTTGTGACTAAATATGGTAAATTTACGATGGTCCCAATTAGGGAATATTACCTAAAAAAAGTTATCCCTCGTTTGATATATAGTGCTGAATTTCAACCTATTAGTTGGGAGGCTGACTGGACCTATATTGAGAACTATATATGGAAAACTCTTCTCTACTTTTTTACCTAAATGTATACCAGGTGAACTTATTATCTATGAATTTGGACTAACTTCTTTGGTGGCAAACGTAAAGTGGAAAAGATTAGCTCTATGGTGAAATGCAACCTAGGGACCGCATCATTGTATACGTGTGTGGGGCTGGATATTCGAAATCCATTTAATCATGCTCTGACTATGGAGACACTACACTGTCTAAAAATGATGGGTATCTCGGCCATTTCACTGAAGATAAATCCTGTGCAGGTAAAAGAGAGCGTTATTGGATTTGATTGGTTAAATACAAAGCAAAAAATTGCTGAATCCTCATTGTACCACCAAGCCTGCTCTATAAACAAATGGTATCCAATAATGGAAAGATACCTGCAAAAATATCCCAGTAAACAGATCAGAAATGTTTACATGCGTTTTAGGTTCAATGTGGTTTTAACTAATCAAATTAATGTCAGGCATGGTTGAATCACTACAACACGTTTCAATTGTATGTCCGGCACTTAAATCCGCTAGGGTAAACTATTTTGTGAAATATGTACATGACACGTCCAGTGTTAATAGGGATTTCATTTGGTCAAGAATGTTGCATAACTGCGAAGATAATCTGAACATTAGAGTGGTTACTTTTCTGAGGAATGTTTGTACTATCTTCTTTTAGAGAATGTATGTGTTCTTTTTTGTGGATTGAAATATCTCTTAAATGGCTACTTATTTATTATCATCAAAAGATTCATATTGAGTATTGAAAAAAACATTTTAATAGTAGTTTTGTTTACGTTTGTATATGCTTTTTACTGCTTTTTTTACTTGCTCTTATTTGTAAAGGTTTAAAATAAACCAAAACAATAAAATAAAAAAAAATAAAAAACTATTCACCGAAGTACCCAAGCCTTGGACAAAGCCCCCCTGCAGGGGGTCGTAGTTTTCCGTTACGTTTGTCCAATTTTTTAAGTTTTCAAGGGCAAGGGATCCGAAGATTTTACTAATCTTATCTAGAAGTGCAATTGGTCGATATTGATGCGTATCATTTTTGTGCCATTTTTTGAAAATAGGGACTACGTTTGCGTTTTGTCCGGATGCTTTTTCAAGTTGTAATTAGTTGTTCCGCCGGGTCCCGCCACTCGTGAGCTGTTCAATTTTCTAATCTTTAGTTCAATCGTCTTTACATCCGTAGGAATTTTCCAGCTTGCTTTGTACGACGGATAGTCAATTTGGGACTTATTTGAGGAATTTTTATACAACTCCGTGAAATGGGCTATCCATACGTGTTCAGCCACGTTATTATTTAAGACTGCCGTTGTCCCGTTCGCGCCCGATCTTATAAGCACCCAAAAGTCCCTTGATTTTTTACCACTTAAGGTAATTAACATATCTTCAGGATCTGTTTGGTATAATTGAAGTTTATAATGTCTTAGCCAAGTCTTGTATGTTTTTACTTCAGCCTTAGCTTTAGCTATTACTTTTCGATTTCTTGTTTTTTTTGCCAACCGTTTTATGCATCTTACAGCTCTCCTCTTGTTGACTAGCAACGTATTGTAGACGTGAAGGTTTGTTTTTTGAGTTTCAAGATCTTGAGTTTTATGTTTCTTATTTATTTTATATACTGCCAGGAGAGGGTAATACTCGATGACTTCTGTCCCTTGAATCCGTCTTTTTCTTTTTTCCAGTTGATATGCATCCGAGAGGGACTTGATGGCTTTTTTATTTAATCTGAGGCGTGTGTTGCCATTGCAGGCTTCTAACTCTGCTGCCATGAATCACCTATCGGGCCATATGGCTTTCCAAGTTGTAAGCAGTATGTTATGGTCTCTGTTCTCAGTCCTTACTATCTCAAAGCTTTCGATCAGCGCCAAAAGTTCTCTTGAAACGCAAGTGTGATCCAGCGTCAGGCCTATGCCCTTTCCCTCCCAGGTCGGAACAATTACTCTCAATTTGTCTTTTATTTTGTGAAGATTATGAAAATCATTTGCGTCCAACAGAAGATTCCATTTCTTACCTCTTCCGTGTAACGGGATGCCATGCGAGTTTAAGCCCTTCTTTGCCCCATCTGGTAAGCACACTGCATATCAATCACACGTAATTATGGTGCAGTCAATTTTGTGGGCTTCATTAGTGTCTTCTAAGATGTCTTCCATGGCTTTTATATATTTATCATTGGTGGTAGTAGCAGGGTTCCATTAGGTATTAATTAGAAGGATCTTTTCAGCTTTCTTCGTCTCGTTGGAATTTTCCTGTGTGTGCCACCAGATCAGGGCAGCTTGAATTGATTCCGACAAACACAAAATCGAGTCAAGAAGTAGACCACTTCCTGATCTTACGGCTATGAGGAGCCCAGCTGAGGGCCGGCCCATTAGGCCTTTAATAGCAGGTGAAATTTCCAAATTGTACCCATCAAGGGTTGGTTTTGAAGTCAACCAAGTCTCTCGGAGACATAAGATATCAAATACTCCCAGGTTTACATCCGTTTGGTTGGTAAAATGACCAAAGTCTCGGGTATTCCATGAACCCATTTTTATTATCCCCTCCTTTCCCTTGGTACATCTTACTTTGCAGTCCCTCAATGGGATGCCAATGCAGTCTGGTTTTAATGGATTGATGAATTTATAATTTTGCTGTACCCTCGTGGTCCCGGTACAATGTTTTGGCTGTTTATGCAGATCCTTATCTACCCTTTCAGGTAGGGGAACATTTCGAGAAACCTCTTTCATTCCTATGGTTTCTTGGTCAAAGTTTCTCTTAGATTGGGGCACGGGACCTTTTGGGTATCTCTCCTTGTTCGTACTGTATGTTTCATCTTCCTCATCATCCGTTGGGGGTTTTCTGCATCTTCTATTAATGCTTTTTGGTTGGTCCTGAATCGTATGGTTTTTTAAAAATCTTTTTTGAATGGAGAAGTTTGTGTTTGAGCCAGTTCGTGCACGCTTATGTATAACCTGGACCTTCGTACAGGCGATCTTGAATTGACTCTTGTTGACCTGTAGGCTAGAGTCTTCGGGTTTTCTCTCCTTTCCCTCTCTTGGTTATGTTCACTTTGACAATATTTTTTCTTCTCAGCACTATGCCGGTTATATGACTTATTTTCCTCGTCAATCTCGGTAAGATCGTATCCTAAGACTTTAAGGTTCCCCATAGCTCTTCGCATGAGGTTTTTTACTTTATGTGCTTCTATGTGGAGGTACAATAAATTCTCTACGCCCTTCATCCATGGGTTCTACTATCCTGAAATCCCTAGAGCGTAGACATTTCAGGCTAGAGACTTGGTCACATATCTTCATTATTGATTGTCGATTCAACACTACATCATCATATTTTCTCTTCTTTGGGGCCCATATTTTCATCACCCCCCCGCATTCTTTGTGTGTTCATCCACACTCCAGGTCATTTGGCGATAATCCCCTGCTGGTGTACACAATATCCATTGTCCCACATATCTATTCCAATCTTGGGGCTAGTAGAACCTGGTTCCTGGAGGTGCAGGAGAACTTTTCTTGATTTTTTCCTCAAGTACTTTCTTCAGTCTGCATTTTCTCTCCAGTTCCACTGTTAAACATCAATCATTACCTTCATCCAAAGCTTTCTTGGCTCTCTTTTGTCATTGTCACAAGATGATCCTTAAGAGACAGAATCCTAGCAACACCAACGCAAGTATTGCTCCACGTAGTTTGAAAGCATTCGACAGCCAAGATGGAATCCATGAAAACATATCCAAGCCTGCATCTCTGCGGCATCCAACAACTCGGCTGAACTCTGCCAGGAACTGGCCAATCCGGCAGCAGTCTCTACCTCTCCTGTCCCTTCCCAGGCCCTCTGCACGGCACTGGCTTTTCACTTCATTTCTAAAACTCAGGACATCCTGTCCTCACTCTCCTCCTATCGCCCCCCTCCCTCCATTTCCTGATCATCCTCTGGTCCTTCTGCAGCCACCCCCCCTGCCTCCTTCTCTGACTTTCCCCATTTCTCTGCAGATGAGGTCTCTAGACAAGTCCGATCTATGAAAGTCTTGTCGAAACAGGTTCACCCTTGTTCCTCCAAAACTATCAAGGACTACATCGACTCTCTGGCTCCTGCTCTGGCTGATTTCTTCCCATCCCCCCTGAAGCACTCCCTTGTGCACCCTCTTCTTAAGAAACCCTCTGCCGACCCCTCCTGCCTGGCTAACTATCACCCAATCTCCATCACTCCCTTTCTGGGTAAGCTCCTGGAGAAACTTGCCATCTCCCAGCTTAATCTCCACACTGAATCTATTGGCTGTCTTCATGACCATCGGTCTGGCTTCATAGCTGCCAGAAGCACGGAAACTGATCTTCGTGAAGACCTGCTCTCCAACCTTGATTCCAACACCCCTTGCGTTCTCATCTTGCTTGATCTCTCTTCTGCCTTTGACACTGTCAACCATGCTATCCTGCTCAACCGTCTCTGTGATACCCTGGGTATCACTGGTCAGTCTCTGACATGGCTGACTTCTTTCCTCTCCGACCGACCCTCCCAGGTCCAACTTGGGTCCTTCCTCTCTGATATCTTTTTCTCTACCTGTGGTGTCCCCCAAGGGTCTAACCTTTATCCCGGGCTGTTCAGCCAATACCTGGCACTCCTTGCCCACCGCATCACCTCTCTCTGCCCCAACTTTCAGTGCTATGCAGATGATACCCAGCTCATTTTCAGGCTGCCCTCGGCCTCCTCCTCTCCTTCCCTCATCTCTGACTGTCTGTCTGCCATCCAGGAGTGGTGTGCCACCAATGACCTCTGCCTTAATGCCAGTAAGACTGAGATTCTACTCATCGGCACACCTACTCCCTCCTTCCCTGCAGCACTCTGGCCAGCCTCTCTTGGCCTTCTTCCTGCTCCCACCTGCAAGGCCAAAAACCTTGGGGTCATCTTCGACTCTACACTCTCCTTCTCTCCTCATATCTCTGATGTCTCTACGAAGTCACACTACCAGCTGCACCTCCTCAAAGGTATTCTTCCTTTCCTCTCCTTCCCCCAGAAGCTCACTGTCTCCAGAGCCCTGGTTCTCTCTAGGCTAGACTATTGTAACACCCTCTATCTAAATCTGCCTGCCTCTACTCTACGCCCTCTGCAACTTATCTAGAACAGGACTGCGAGACTTGTCCTTGGCCTCAAGCCCAGGGATCGTATCTCTCCAGGACGGAAATCTCTGCACTGGCTCCCAGTGGCTGTGAGGATTAAGTTCAAAACCCTCTGCATTGTCCACAAGGCCTTCTGGGGCCAGGGGCGGCAATACCTTCAACTCTCTCTTCCTAAATATCTTCCCTCTCAAGCTCTTCGCTCATCCGCCTCCAGCTCCCTCAGGGTCAGTCGCTTCTCCAAGCAACGAGTTGGTGGTAGATCTTTCTCCTCGGCAGGGGCCTCCCTCTGGAACATAGCTTTTCTGGTGAGTCATCAGCCTACTGGGTCTCAATTTTTCTTTTATAGCGTTGAATCCTTTTATAGTTGCATTGATCATCTGCAGCAATTTCCACCTAGTGATCTGCAACCACTTGGCGTTTACTGCATCTTAAAGTCCTGGTATGAATACAGATGTCATTATCATAACTGACGTGTTGAATAACTTGTATTCATCAAGAATATCTTCATAAGCCTTTATTGATTTTGATGAGAAATAATTATCTCTTTTCAGTCGGTGAAGGTGAAATTATCTATTCCTTCTGTTATTTTAATTCATTTTTGGGAACTCCTCAATATGGAGGTCACTTTGGGGAATCCCTAATGCTGCGACGTGTACATTGACAATGGAGCACACTCCTCCCCAATCTTTAGGCAACTGCATGTAGGCTGTGGATCCGCATTCCCAATATCGATCCATCAGAATGCTGTTCCTGCATTCATTCCTGGTGCTTAAATTATTTCTCCATAGCCTTTGTTCCTTCCAACAAAGACCTTGCCATCATTCTTGAAACAGGTTGTTGCTTTCTTCAATTGTAATGCATGCACTGGTCCTGCTTCGTTGTCATCCAAGGTTAATAGTTTTGCATACTTGGCCCATGATTCCAGGCTTTCATCGTTGACCTTTTGCGCTCTATGAACTGCGTCTTTCTTCGATAGATGTGCAGGGCATGATATTATTCCACCTTTACATCCATTTCCGGTTGCTACACACCCATACTACCACAGCTATGCTCTTTCCCAGCATTCTGGTTCTCTTGATTTTTCAGTCATTTCAATTAATTCTCTTCATATCAACAGTTTGTATCTTCTCTCTAAATTGGGATGGATACATATGTTTTTGTTTGTCCACCCCAATCCACTCTCCATTCTTTTTTTCTTTACATATTTTTCTTCTTATGGTAATGTCTGTCTTGATCGTCATCTTAAAGTTGCCCACTTCCCTTCAAATTGTCCTCTCATGGTGCATACTGCTAGATGACTGAGACATTTTGCATTGTATGCTGAAATTTCTCTTGCAACAAATGTTCTTGCCGCATTCATGGCATACAGTATTAATGAGCACACATAACAACTCTCTTACGATGTTCTCTCTCCCACCTCTTTCATGTGCTGATACCATAAGTTATTTGCTAGATGAGCCGATTTATCTATGTATGTGTTTATACTTTCATTATCTTCCTCAGCATCTCTCTTTACTCTCTCTTTACTCGGCAAGAATGTCTTTTAATATCAGAACGCAATGGGGTTTAATAGGGACAAAATGCATAATGGGAATAGTGGGGGATGTCTTATTTTCTGGCTCCTCGCTGCTTATAACATGTGTAAATGCCAATGTTATAGGGAGAACAGTTAAAATTAAAATACAGAAAACTCCAATAATTATACTTCGTTTGGTATATTTCTTCTGTGGAGCATCTCCATTTATTTAATTATTTCTGACATATGTATCAATGTATTGCTTATTTATAACTTCATAGCAAGAACTGGAAAATAATCGCCAATATAATTCTCAGTGCTATCGTATTATTTTTAGGATTTCCAAGAAATGTTATTATATCGGCATGCCTTCGTATTAATGCTGGGTAAGATTTTAATATGTACGAGAATACTGAAAGCAAGAATGCGTGTACAATGGGTAGCATAAGAAAAAAAAGTATTCTTCTTTTCTTCTGACTTCTACTGTTCTCTTGTACCTAGTCTAGGGAAAGAGTTCCACAATCACTTATAACTCCATTAGGATTTAAGGAACCCAAATCTAAAAAGGATGTTTCCTCTTCCTTAGTCTTGTCTTGGCTTTTGATCTGGGATCTGGTTTGTATTCGATGAGGTTCTTCACTTGCTTCGGTAGGGGTAGCTGTAGGAGAGGTCAAGGTTTGTCCTTTGTAAGCTTTAACATTTTGACCTTTGTAAGATTTAACATCATGGCGGTGTATCCATGCTCGCCTGCCTTGTAATTTCATAGCGTTACGGCTCACTTCCACTTCATGGGGGCAGTCAAAACAAGGAGCACTCCAGGTATAAATGAACTTACGCACCAGCACCTGTTCCCCTGGGTACAGGCTGAGCGGTTTGAGTGTCTCTTCTAAATCAATGGGCTGATTGTTTTTCTGGTTTTCCCTTGACCCCTCACATCGATTCTGGAGATATGAGACATAAAAGAAAGACTTCCAGTCATCGTTTTGAGATAATCATGCATTTCATCGCCTGGAGCGCTCGCTACACTTTGGGCATCTGTATTTGCCCTTGTTGGGGGAGTGGGAGGAGTTATCATGCAGTGTCCAATCACCAACTCGTGGGGTGTCAGATGATGATCTTAGCCAGGCTGGTTCCGCAGCACATACAGCACAAGGGGTAGACAATGAAACCATTCCTTCTTTAAAGTGCTTTTATTTTTGCTATCCTCTCCTTCTGAAGGTCATTGGGTTTCTCACAAATTATGTTTGCTTGCGGATGATAAGCAGAAGAAAACGTATGCCTAATAGCAGAACTATATTTTTGAATAGCTCATTCACGAAGTGCGTTCCATTATCAGATCGCAAAACTATGCACACTCCCCATCGTGGAAACACTCAGCGCACAAGGACATTGGCGGCACACGCGACATCAGGGTGCGTGCATGGACCCGTCCCGATCCATCTCGAAAAGGAACATACTGCAACTAATGTATACCTATATCCATTTCAAGTCTGGAACATATCTACATAATCTATGTTCAGATGCTGGAATGGTCCACTTGGTCTGGGAATTAGTTCTGTCACTTTTCACAGAGTGTGACCTGCAGTACATTTCTGGCACACAATACAGTTTATAATGAACTGTGCCACATGCTCATATAGGTTCGGTACGAACTATTCTTCTGCAATAGTAGCATCAAGACTCTCTCTAGGCACATGCACTGGGTAGTGAAGCTACTACAATGCTACCCTCAATAATGCTAGAGGCATAACTGGCTTTCCAGTGCTACCCTGTCTCCAAATTCTCTCAGTAGGGGACAGAAAACATACCAGTTTTTTCCATAACTCTTTTTCTTCTGGCGATGAGCTTACTTGTATTTCAATGAACTGTACAATGGACGTCATATTGAATCCTTCCTTAACCAGCATGCATCGCCCTTTTGGCTGCTTTATAGTTTTCATCTTACTCTCAGATATAGTTGAGTTATAGGCTGCTTTTTTGGCCTTTAAATCTGCAGCTTCATTTCCACAAGAGATTAAATCTGTTCTCTTTGAGTGGGCTATGCATTTTACCTCCCCTGTTGCCCCTCGTGCTTGGGCTGCCCCCGCCCCCTACTCTCCGCCCGCACCCTCGATGCTGCTCTCTGTTTCCCATATCTTATCTAACTGCTTTTCTATCGACTATCCTATCCCTCTCACTAAGTCTGGTAGGAAGATGCTCAAAAGGGACTTCCTGGTCTCCAACCAAGGCCTCCCTATCACTGATACCTACACCAGTGCCCCCTCCAGACAGACGCTCACTGACATCCTCTTTGTCGTTCCCTCTCCAGGACTGTGGACCCCACATATGGTCTCTGTTCTCTCTCCTTTTTCCTCCTCTCCCATTAATGGTCATACCCGGTGGGAGGCCCTCCTGGCCCCACTTCCACTCTTCCAAGACCATCATTAATTTCTACTTAAATAGTACTGTCTTGGTCCAGGGCCCTCAGGCCCATCTCCTTCTCTTCGATACACACTTCCCGCATCTTATAAACTTCCTTTCTTCTCCTGCTACTCCTATCTACCCCTCTATGGCTCCTCTGCTGCCTCTTTCCTCCGCCACCTCTTGGGCACTCTCTGGTACTTCTCTGACTGCTCTGCCTTCTCCTCCTTCCACCACCTCTCTGGCACTCTCTTCTTCCTCTCTGACTACCCTTCCACCTCCTCCTTTCTCCTCTGCCCATTCTGGGGCCCTTCTAACACTTCCACAGGGCGTACCTTCCCTTAACTCTTGCTCCGCTGTCAAACACTGCTCGGACATCTGCTGTCTCCTGGAAGAGCTTGATTTTGATGCTTTTGCTCGGACGAGACCTGTCCAGCTCTGTGACGAGATTTTGTAACGCTCACCTGACTCCCACGGAGGCGCTGGCCTGGTTCGTGCTGCTGTGACCTCTTCTAAGGTGATGCGCAGGGTTCGGAAGACGGACTGGACCGGGCCCCCAAATCTGGCTTGTCTGGCTCGCAGAAGTATCCTTCTGTAGGCGAAAATAGGGGATTAACTGTCTGCGGGGTAATGCAATCAGCCTCCCACTTTCCCCTCTCACCCTCCTCGAAACCCTTCTGTGATTCCTCGTAGCGTCTCACCTTAGGGTCTGGAAGGACGAGCTCTTCATCCTGCTTCTGATGCAGGGGCGCGTTGGTATCCAGTTACTTCACTGGATTTTCGGATTGGTGAGAACCAAACTTGCTTGGCTTCCAGGTAAGTTTTTTGATAAGAGGTTCCCCTTGTGTCCATGCATTAATGTACTAATGCTAGTATCTTTTTCCCCATAGGGGCCGGGGTACGGAATTCCGGGGAACAGGCACCGACCCGAGATGAGAGGTGAAATCCTTGTAGAAATCAGGTAAGTCTTTAATGAGCGTTTTTTGGTAATGTCTTTTCATTCGCTCATTAACACTGATGTCTCTTTTTCCCCTTAGGGGCTGGGGTCCGGAAATGCCAGGATGCGGCGCGGACCCGAAATGAAGAGGGAATGAATCAACAGGTAAGTCTTAACATGGAGATTTAGCTTTCCTTATTCCCTTCTCTCTCTCACCTTTTGTTCTGGTCTTTTTCTCCCTAGGCTCTGGGGCGTGACTGCGAATCCGGATGATCGCTGCTGAACATGGAGGCGCCCTGTAAAGGTGATTGGAATGCGGCGCTGCAGCGATCGACGCGATGAGCTTTTAAATAAAAGTCTTCCTTTTCAGGATTGTCGGCGAGATGTCTCCGGGGTGCGGATTTAGCAGGTAAGGACTTTTCCTTCTTCTGTTCTCTTCTTCTCTTCCTTTAGAGGTGATCCAGGATGCTGGCAGGCGTGGCAGAAGTCAGGATGCAGGAGCAGACACGGTGAGCGTCCAGCTGCTAGATGCAGAACAACGCGAAGCACGTGTGGCTGTTCGGGTGGGGTTTAAATAACCTTGGAAGAAGTTCCAGGTATGTATCCTTCCTCCAATCAGGTATGTATCCTTCCCCGACCATGCCCGGATGGTAAATTAGTCCCACAGGTAAAGTAGTTCCTTTCAGGCCTCAAGGAGGCCGGGATCCTGCAGCATGGTCTGCATCAGGTAAGTGCACCCAAGCACTTTCATAATGAGTCTGGCGCCTATGGCGCCAGGACTGATGTCTTTTATGAGCCTGGCGCCATAGGCGCCAGGACACTGTCCAAAAGGCCCCTATATGGGGTTGCTGGGTCCTTCCTTGGGGACTGGATGTCCGCTTTCGGGGACGCAGGGCTTGAACCGGCTCCCCGGGAGCGGGCATCATGACAGCACTCCCCCCCCAAGGCCCCTCCCAAGGTTGTTCCCTCCGGGGGTTTTGGTTTGTCTGGGAAGAGTCGGTGGAATTTCCTGACTAATCGAGGTGCATGCACATGGTCGCTGGGTTCCCACGACCTCTCCTGAGGTCCGTACCCCTTCCAATCAATTAGGTAGAACAGTTTTGACCTAAACATTTTTGAGTCTAAAATGTTCTTCACTTCAAATTCGGGCTCCCCATCTATTAGAATAGGTTCTGGAGGTTTGAGTAGTCGGGTTCCGGGTACCACTGGTTTCAGAAGTGACACATGAAAAACAGGGTGAATTCGCAGACTAGCTGCTAAATCAAGTTTAACAGCCACTGGGTTAATTATTGCCGTAATAGAATAAGGGCCCAGATATTTTGGGTTAAACGTTCGAGGCCCTTTGAGTGGTAAATGTCTGGTAGCTAACCACACTTGATCCCCAATCTGATACGGAGGTGCTTCACTCCGATGTAGATCAGCATTCTCCTTGTATTTTCTCTTGGCTTGTTGTAAATGCGTAGTTGCCTCCTTGAAGGCTTGGATAATTGTAGAATGCAGATGTTCTACTGCAGGCATTCCGAGGTTCTGAGGTGAGTCAAGATTTGAGGTTCGAGGGTGATGCCCAAACAAAGTATAAAAAGGATTGTGGCCAGTTCCAGAGTTTACTGAATTAATATATGCGTATTCGGCTATCCAAAGAATGTCTTTCCAGTTGCTTTCAGATTGCTGTAACATACACCGTAAGTATTGCTCAAGGGTCTGATTTGTCCTCTCGGTCTGACCATCGGTCTGAGGGTGGTGACTGGTCGATAATCTTACGTCGATCTGCGCCATTTGACAATATTTGCGCCAGAAGTGGGAAATGAATTGGCTTCCCCGGTCAGAGATTAGTATAGATGGGAATCCATTTAGCCGAACAATATTTTTGAGGAATTCTTTGGCTAGGACAGAAGCTGAAGGTAAACCTTTCAAAGGAATAAAGTGGGCCATTTTGGAAAAAAAATCCACAATTACCAGAATAGTATTGTACCCCGAACAAGGAGGCAGGTCCGTAATAAAATCCATTGATAGGGTGTGCCAGGGTGCTGGCGGTATGTCAAGAGGTTGAAGGAGACCGGCTGGTCTTTTCTTTTGACTTTTATTTTGGGCGCAAACACCACAGGACATCACAAAAGATTTAACATCTTTTCGCCAAGAGGGCCACCAAAATTGTCGTTTCGCCTTTTCCTCTGTCTTGGCAATACCGGGGTGTCCCTCTATTAATGCATCATGATAACCGGAAATAACTAGTTCGTGTAATTCCTTATGTGGCAGGAATAAGCGTCCTTGGAAATAAGGTAAACCATTATCTATGGTAAAGTCTGATCCCTTTTGTATCCAATCCTGTAAGGTTGTAGGGTCCAGGAGTTGTTTCACTCTGGCTTGAATGTCTTCAAGCGTCTGTAACGAAGTCATGCCTAGAATCCTCTGTTCGGGAATTATTGGTACTGGTTCTGAGTTTGTATCAGATTCTCCCATTCCAATTCGGGATAAGGCGTCTGCTTTGCCATTCTTGCAGCCAGGTCGATAGGTAATCACGAAATCAAATTCAGCGAAAAACAAATCCCATCGGAGCTGCCGTGATGACTGAGCCTTGCCGGTTTTCAAATACTGTAAACTCCGGTGATCAGTGATCACTGTGATGGTATGTCGAGCGCCAAGCAGATAATGCCGCCAGGCTTTAAAAGCGGACTTAATGGCTAACAGTTCTTTGTCCGTGATTGCATAATTAACCTCGGGTGGCGAGAATTTTCGGGACCAAAATGCTACGGGATGCAGTTGGTTGGTTTCGGGATCTCTTTGGGACAGGACAGCTCCCATGGCTAGGCTGGATGCGTCAGTCTCGACGACATAAGGGAGATCTGGACGCGGGTGTTTCAATGTAGGTGCGAAGGTAAACTTAGCTTTTAAATCCTGAAAGGCCTGCTCAGCTTCTTCAGACCATTCAAAATGTTTATTTTTCCTCAAGAGTGCAGTAATGGGTTGTACCACGCGTGAAAATTCCGGGATAAACCTGCGATAGAAATTGGCAAAGCCGAGCATGCTTTGAACCCCTTTTACAGAGCTAGGTGATGGCCATTTGAGGATGGTATCCACTTTTCTTGAGTCCATTCGGACTCCTTTGGGTGTCAGGATGAAACCTAGAAACTCGACTTCTGTGGTATGGAAAACACATTTCTCCAATTTAGCAAATAGTTTGTGTTGGCGCAGTTTTTCAAGTACTGCCCTGACGTGTTTTCTGTGATCAGATTCCGAAGAGGAGTACACCAGAATGTCATCGATATATACGACAACACAAACATCGATGAGTTCCCGAAGCACATCATTCATGAAGTATTGGAAGGCAGCCGGCGCGTTACACAATCCGAAAGGCATCACCTGGTACTCGAATAATCCGTATTTAGTACGGAAGGCAGTTTTCCATTTGTCGCCTTCTTTAACTCGTACCAGATGATAAGCCCCCCGGAGATCTAACTTGGTGTATATGCAAGCGTCCTTCACCTGGTCAAGGAGTTCAGGGATCAGAGGCAGAAGATAACGGTTTTTAACCGTTATCTGGTTCAATGCGCGGTAATCGATACAAGTTCTAAGGTCGCCTTCTTTTTTGGGCACGAAGAACAAAACCGAGGATGCCGGGGACTTTGACGGGCGAATAAAACCATTAGCTAGGTATTGATCCAAATATTGTCTCAAATGCAGATTCTCAGGTTCGGTAAGGGCATAAATCCTGCTACAAGGGGGTTGTGCACCGGGCACCAGATCGATTTGGCAATCATACGATCTGTGAGGAGGTAACGTGTTGGCCTGTTCCTTTTGGAAGACGTCCTGAAAGTCTTGGTATTCCGGAGGTAGTTGCATGGAGGCAGAGGTTACAGATGCTAGATTAATCTTCAGGTTTTCTGGGTAGCAGGTTTGTGTACAATCCGGGAAGGTTATTCTCTTAGCTCGCCAATCAATTCGAGGATTATGTGTCTCTAACCAAGGGATTGCAAGAATAACCTGAAACTGTGGAGCCTTGATTACATCAAACACAACACCCTCCCGATGGCCGTCGGGACCAATAAGAGTCACCTCAGTAGTGGAATGTGTTACCGGTCCAGAGGCAATTTCAGTTCCATCGACTGTGGTGATGACATCTTTGCTGGTTTTAGGACGGAGAGGGAGGTTAATCCTAGAGACCAATTCACGATCCATATAGTTTCCAATAGCCCCACTATCGATGTATGCCTTTGTTGCATGCAACTGCTTAGGCTGTTCTGGATCTAGGAGAGCCATTGGCACAATGAAATGCGAGGTCTGAGAGTTAGTTTTCAAGCTCGGCAAGCGGACCCCTACACTTGTCGGGCGGAGTCGTTTCCCGAAACAGAGTCTTCATGGTTTTTATTAGCGGCTCCTACCGCCTTTTGGGGCGGTTTTGCCGGGCAATCTCGTAGAAAGTGTCCACAATTCCCACAATAAAGACATCATTTTAACTGCCGCCTCCTTTCACGTTCCTTTTGAGTTAAGGGTCCTTTAACCCCTCCAATTTGCATAGGCTCAGAGACATCAACTCCCTTGGGATTAGCATGGGTCTTGACCAACACCCGGGTCTCAAACCTGGACCGATCTGCTTTTCTGTTTTGAAGTCTGTGATTGGACCACTAAGTCTATATACTCTGTGCATTCTTGGGGCGGATTTACAACTTGGACCAAGACATCTTTAAGTTCTCCGCGTAGGCCTCGATAAAACAACGTGACTCTTTTATCCTCTGGCCATCCCAATTCCACAATTAATCTATTAAAGGTTGCAGTATAGGATAGGAGGTCCTGATTGCCCTGTCACAGGGATAGAAGTTGGTCATCCAGAGCCTGCCCCTGAGAGTGTCGAGCAAATAACCTTTCCATGCTTGCTTGAAACCTTTGAAAATCACGGAGAATCGGGTCATCTTGAATAACCAGTGGAACTGACCAATCGGCAGCGCAGCCGCTGAGATATGACAATACAAAGGCTACCTTGGTCTAATCATTAGGGAAGGCCCCAGGTCTGCATAGGAAGTGCAAACGACACTGATTCATGAATACGGCGAATCGTTTGGGGTCCCCAGCAAAGCGTTCGGGTGGGGCCAGCGGCATGTTTCCAGGTAGATTAATCTGCACAGGGTTACTGGAAACCACAGGAGCGGGGTTCCCTCCGGAACCGGGTAGAGGAGTTTGCCCAGCTTGACCTTGCAAAAGCTGTCTGGCCAGGTCATCAGTTCTTTCCTTTGATATTATTAATTCCCTCCTGAGGGCATTAGTCTCTTGACGAGCGGCATGTACTTCGGCCCGTAATTCCCCCAGTAATTGGGCCATCTGATCAGTCTCAGAACTTTCCATAGCGCCTGGTTGGGAATTTGTAGGAAGGCTTCGCATTCTGTAACGCTCACCTGACTCCCACGGAGGCGCTGGCCTGGTTCGCGCTGCTGTGACCTCTTCTAAGGTGATGCGCAGGGTTCGGAAGACGGACTGGACCGGGCCCCCAAATCTGGCTTGTCTGGCTCGCAGAAGTATCCTTCTGTAGGTGAAAATAGGGGATTAACTGTCTGCGGGGTAATGCAATCAGCCTCCCACTTTCCCCTCTCACCCTCCTCGAAACCCTTCTGTGATTCCTCATAGCGTTTCACCTTAGGGTCTGGAAGGACGAGCTCTCCATCCTGCTTCTGATGCAGGGGCGCGTTGGTATCCAGTTACTTCACTGGATTTTCCGATTGGTGAGAACCAAACTTGCTTGGCTTCCAGGTAAGTTTTTTGATACGAGGTTCCCCTTGTGTCCATGCATTAATGTACTAATGCTAGTGTCTTTTTCCCCATAGGGGCCGGGGTACGGAATGCCGGGGAACAGGCACCGACCCGAGATGAGAGGTGAAATCCTTGCAGAAATCAGGTAAGTCTTTAATGAGCGTTTTTTGGTAATGTCTTTTCATACGCTCATTAACGCTGATGTCTCTTTTTCCCCTTAGGGGCCGGGGTCCGGAAATGCCAGGATGCGGCGCGGACCCGAAATGAAGAGGGAATGAATCAACAGGTAAGTCTTAACATGGAGATTTAGCTTTCCTTATTCCCTTCTCTCTCTCACCTTTTGTTCTGGTCTTTTTCTCCCTAGGCGCTGGGGCGTGACTGCGAATCCGGATGATCGCTGCTGAACATGGAGGCGCCCTTTAAAGGTGAGTGGAATGCGGCGCTGCAGCGATCGACGCGATGAGCTTTTAAATAAAAGTCTTCCTTTTCAGGATTGTCGGCGAGATGTCTCCGGGATGCGGATTTAGCAGGTAAGGACTTTTCCTTCTTCTGTTCTCTTCTTCTCTTCCTTTACAGGTGATCCAGGATGCTGGCAGGCGTGGCAGAAGTCAGGATGCAGGAGCAGACACGGTGAGCGTCCAGCTGCTAGATGCAGAACAATGCGAAGCACGTGTGGCTGTTTGGGTGGGGTTTAAATAGCCTTGGAAGAAGTTCCAGGTATGTATCCTTCCTCCAATCAGGTATGTATCCTTCCCCGACCACGCCCGGATGGTAAATTAGTCCCACAGGTAAAGTAGTTCCTTTCAGGCCTCAAGGAGGCCGGGATCCTGCAGCATGGTCTGCATCAGGTAAGTGCACCCAAGCACTTTCATAATGAGCCTGGTGCCTATGGCGCCAGGACTGATGTCTTTTATGAGCCTGGCGCCATAGGCGCCAGGACACTGTCCAAAGGGCCCCTATATGGGGTTGCTGGGTCCTTCCTTGGGGACTGGATGTCCGCTTTCGGGGACGCAGGGCTTGAACCGGCTCCCCGGGAGTGGGCATCATGACAGATTTCACACTCTCCTCTCTGATGGCTACAAGATTCTCTCCGAACCCAGAACCCACTGTCCTGGGTCAGGGGGGTGGGAATAGCCCTGATCTTCCCGGAGTGGAATGCTGGTTCTGTCATTGCTATGCAGACTTACTCCTCCTTTGAATACCTGGTCTGCAGGCTCGCTATCTCTCCTGGCCTCTCTCTCACTGTGACCACCATCTACAGGCCATCTGTCCAGGTCGCCCTCTTCCTCTCTGAGTGGGCTGACCTCTCCTCCTCCCTCCTTGCATCTGCCTCTGCCTCGCAACTTCTCCTCGCAACTGCTCCTCCTCAGACACCTTAAAATCCATTTGGATGCTACTAGCCCCTCTTCTGGGCTCTTTACTCAAACTCTGTGACTCTCTATCTATTCTACCCTCTGGCGCGACTCACTCTGCAGGGCACACCCTGGATGTTCTGATATCCTCAGACCTCACCCTCTCCAACCCCCTCACCACTCCTGTCTCTTGAACCAACCACTTTCTTCTCTCCTCTCACCTGTCGCTCTCTGCCCCTCAGGCTAAGCCGCACCCAGCACTGCCACCCACCTTCTCAGTCATCCGGCCCATGAAGAGTGTGTCAGTGGAGGCTTTCGTTTCTACTTTCTCTCCTCCTCCTACAACTTTGGCTGACTCACACTCTGACACAGCCCTTTCCAACCGTCATCTCTGTATCTCTAACACACTTGATGTCCTTGCCCCTGTCATTAGGATCAACTTGAAGCTTGCATCCAAGTGCAACCCTTGGTACGATTCTGACCTTGCCACCCTTAAGCACAAGTGTGTGGTGGCAGAGAGGAAGTGGAGGGCATCAAGCACACCCTCCGAGAATCTGGCCTACCGCCTGTTCGAAAGACAATACAGACTCTGTTCTCTCTAATAAGTGAGCATACATCGAAGCCTGTGCCTCGGCGGTCTGTAACAACTCGCCCGAACTTTTCAAAATCTGCAAGGAGCTGGATAATCCTGCTGCAGTCTCTACCTCTCCTGTTCCCTCCCAGGTCTTCTGCATGGACTTGGCATCTCATTTCACCACTTAAACTCAGGACATCCTGTCCACTCTCTCTTTCTCTACCTCCTCTTCCTCTCCCTCTGTAACGCTCACCTGATTCCCGTAGAGGCGCCGGTCTTGACTGGGCGTATACCGTATCGTCAAAGGTGATGTGTAACACACGGCTGGCTCTTTGGGCTGGACCTCTGTGCACTGTATGTCTGACTTGAAGGGTAAGATGTCTGCAGATAGAAAATATGGGATTAAGGAACTGGGTTATTGAATGTCTCTCTCTTCTTCCCATTCTCTTCTCCTGTAGAACCCCAAAGGTTAACGCTCTCACCTTAGGTAAGTGAACGCCGTGCTCTCCATCTGCCTCGGGGCAGGGTGCTGTAACCAGTTTCTTCACTGGATAAGGGGAGCAGGCCTCTTGACTTCAGAGGACTGCTGTCCGTCGTTTACTGCACGAACGGTAAGTTTCGAGTAATTCTAATGTCTTTAAAGTCTTTAGTAATGATGTTTCTTGTTTTGCAGGGTTCCGGCGATGGCGGATGACGGGCTGAAGTGAGTTGAAGATGGAGCCCGTGTGATGAATTGAAGCGCCTGGAAGCACGTAAGTAAGCGCTTGTTGCCTGCTTCACGATGCGCTCTAACTGTCTTTTTATTTTGCAGGTACAAGTTCGGAGCGGCTGCAGGGTGCCGGAATACCCACTGGGTTAGATGTGGAAAGGAGTAATGGCACGTGAGTATTAAAGTTCCCCAATGTCTTTAAACGCACCTTGTTTTGTCTTTCAGATGCGGGATGCAGCGCCGAAGGCCTCCGGAGCGTGCGAAGAGTTGGTAAGCTTTTGTCTTTCAGATGCCGGAATGCAGCGCGAGGCGTTGGTGACAGCCGATGGACCAGGTAAGTGAAGAGCTGTCACTGAAGACCGTAATGCTAACCTGTTCTTTCTTGTCTTTATAGGTGTTGCTGAAGACTGGATTCAGGATGGTAAGCCTTTTTCCTTAGGCCCAGGATCAGATGCAGAAGACACGATGAGCGTTCTGCTGCAGAGGATGCAGAATAACGCAAAGCAAGATTCATCCATCGGGTGTGGTTTAAATAGCCTCCTGTAGTGCTTAGGTGTCTCCTTCCACAGCCACGCCGAGGTAAGAAAAGAGTTCCTGCTTTCCAGAAGAGTTCCAGTGTTCTGAATCTAGGGAGTGGCTCCTGCCCCACCCAACAGGAAAAGTAGTTCCAAACAGAAGAGGATCAGAGGCTCAACTGGCAGGCAAGTAAGCAGCATGGTCTGCTGCAGGTAAGTCCACCCAAGCATTATGAGCCCGGCGCTTCCAGCGCTGGGACTGGGCATATTTATGAGCCTGGTGCCACTGGCGCCAGGACTGGGTCCAAAAGGTCCCAATTGGGACTGGTTGGCCCTTGGAACCTGGGTTATGGATCTGCTTCCAAGGGAGTTGGGAAAACCCTGACCTTTTGGAAGCAGAGATCATGACAGTACCCCCCCTCAAGGCCCCTCCCAAACCGGGCTCCTCCGGGGGTTTTGGCTTGTCAGGAAATGTTCGGTGAAATCTTTTGATTAGGCGAGGAGCGTGGCCATATTCAGCAGGTTCCCAGGATCTCTCTTGGGGGCCGTAGCCTTTCCAGTCAATTAGGTAAAATAGTTTAGATTTGGAGATCTTGGAGTCCAGAATGCTTTTGACTTCAAACTCAAGTTCTCCATCAACTAGGATAGGTTTTGGAGATTGTTAGTCAGGTTTGAGGTTGCACGGGTTTTAATAGAGAGACGTGGAAGACCGGATGTATCTTCATGTGTGGGGGCAAGTCCAACTTGACCGCTACTGGGTTTACTATGGTAGTGATGGAATAGGGACCAAGGTATCTTGGGTTGAATGTGCGTGGCCCTTTTAGAGGTAGATATTTGGTGGATAACCAGACTTGATCCCCTACTTGATATTGAGGGGCTTCCTTCCGATGTTGATCTGCTCCTTTCTTGTATTGTTCTTTAGCCCTTTGAAGGTGAGAAACAGCTTCCTTAAAGGCTTTGGTGATTGTAGAATGCAGGTAGTCTACTGCTGGTGTTTCAAGATCTTGGAGGGGATCCAACTCCGAGGTTCGAGGGTGACTGCCGTACAAAAGAAAAAACAGGGTTTTCCCAGTTATTGTAGGCATATTCGGCTATCCAAAGGATGTCTTTCCAAGTTTTTTCAGTTTGTTGCAGCATGCAGCGTAAATACTGTTCCAGAGTTTGATTGGTCCTCTCGGTTTGTCCGTCGGTCTGAGGGTGGTGACTGGTCGATAGTCTCACATCAATTTGAGCCGACCGACAGCAACTTCGCCAAAAATCCCAAGAGAAATAAATTGACTACCTCGATCCGAAATTAGAACCGAAGGAAAACCGTGCAGTCGGACGATGTTTTCGAGAAATTCTCGGGCCAGAGTTGCTGCTGTTGGCAAGCCTTTGAGCGGAATGAAATGCGCCATCTTGGAGAATAAGTCCACGATTACTAGAATCGTATTGTATCCGGAGCATGGAGGTAGATCGGTGATGAAGTCCATAGAAAGCGTATGCCAAGGGCGAGGTGGGATGTCAATAGGGCGTAAGAGGCCTGCTGGTCTTTCCTTTTGACTCTTGTTTTGGGCGCATACTCCACAGGACATTATAAAGTCTCTGATATCTTTTTTCCAAGACGGCCACCAGAAGTAGCGCTTGATCTTTTCTGAGGTCTTGGCCATACCGGGATGTCCTTCCATTAAAGAATCGTGATAACAAGAGATTACTTTTTTCTGTAAATCTGTGCTGGGTAGGTATAATCGTTCTTGGAAATACAATAAGTTGTCCTTTACTGCAAAGTCCTTTCCCTGCAGATGCCAATTCTGTATGTCTGCTGGAGTTACAAGTTGCCTGGCTTTATTCTTAACTTCCTCTATGGATTCTGTGGCGATTACACCCAGAATTCTTTGTTCGGGAATGATTGGTACAGGTTTAGGGTTGATCAAGTGTTCTTCCACTCCCATCCGAGAAAGGGCATCAGCTTTACCGTTCTTTGTACCAGGTCGATAGGTAATTATGAAGTCAAACTCGGCAAAGAATAATGCCCAACGGAGTTGTCTAGAGGATTGGGCTTTTGCGGTTTTCAAATATTGCAGGTTTCGGTGATCCGTAATCACAGTAACGGTGTGTCGGGCCCCCAGCAGATAATGCCGCCAAGGCTTAAAGGCAGACTTGATAGCCAGAAGTTCCTTGTCAGTAATCGTGTAATTGATTTCAGGAGGCGAGAATTTGCGGGACCAAAATGCCACGGGATGCAACTGATTGGTTACCGGGTCCTTTTGTGATAGAACTGCCCCCATGGCAAGGCTTGAAGCATCAGTTTCCACGATGTAGGGGAGTTCGGGGCGAGGGTGTTTTAAGATTGGTGCAGAGATAAATTTAGTCTTCAAATCCTGGAAAGCTTGTTCCGCCTCGGTAGACCATTCAAAACGTTTGTTTTTCTTTAACAAGGCAGTGATGGGCTGGACTATTTGAGAGAATTCGGGGATAAACCTGCGGTAAAAGTTAGCGAAGCCTAACATGCTTTGCACACCTTTTACGGAGGATGGTGATGGCCATTTGAGAACTGCATCGACCTTCTTTGAATCCATACGCACTCCGCCAGGTGATAATATGAATCCCAAGAATTCAACTTCAGTCACGTTGAAAACACATTTTTCCAACTTAGCGAAAAGTTTGTGTTGACGCAATCTTTCGAGGACCATTTTCACGTGTTTCCGATGTTCAGATTCCGATGAAGAATAAACGAGGATGTCGTCAATGTAAACAACAACACACACATCTATGAGCTCTCTGAGGACATCGTTCATAAAATATTGAAAGGCGGCCGGGGCATTGCAAAGTCCGAAGGGCATGACCTGATATTCAAATAGCCCATACTTGGTGCGGAAGGTCGTCTTCCATTCATCGCCCTCTTTTACTCGTACCAAGTGGTAAGCTCCTCTAAGATCCAGCTTTGTATATATGCATGCTTTTCTGGCTTGGTCCAGGAGTTCAGGGATCAAAGGTAACGGATATCTATTCTTAACGGTGATCTGGTTCAGGGAGCGATAATCTATACAAGTTCTAAGGTCTACTTCCTTTTTTGGAACGAAGAACAAAGCTGAAGAAGCAGGGGACTTGGAAGGACAAATAAACCCATTTGCCAGGTATTGATCCAGGTATTGTCGAAGGTGAAGGTTCTCAGGCTCGGTGAGGGCATAAATTCTACTACAAGGAGGAGCAGATCCAGGTATCAGGTCTATCTGGCAGTCATAAGACCTATGAGGAGGTAGAGAGTTAGCCTGATCCTTCCGGAAAACATCTTGGTATTCTAGGTATTCGGGAGGTAACTGGGGAGTCTCTGAAGAAATTGCTGCCAGTGCAACACCAGGTGGAGGGTGACAAGTAGAGACACATTCTGGAAACTGGACCGTTCTTGCTCGCCAATCGATCAGAGGATTGTGTTTCTCTAACCAAGGTATTCCTAGAATAATCTGAAACTGAGGGGCCTTGATCACATCGAACACGATCTTCTCATGGTGTCCATCTTGACTTACTAGCGTCACCTCTTGAGTGGTATGCGTTACTGGCCCGGAGGCTATCTCCGTACCATCCACCGTAGTAATGACGTCCTTTACAGCCTTGGGACAAAGAGTTAGATTCATCCTCAAAACCATTTCATGATCCACATAATTGCCGATGGCACCGCTGTCGACGTAAGCTTCAATTGCATGTAATCGATCCGGATTATCAGGGCTAATGAGGACCATAGGTATCACGAAATGCGAGGTCACGGAACTGGTTTTCACGCTCGGCAAGAGGACCTCTATTCTTGTCGGGCGAGGTCGTTTCCCTGCTCAGAGTTTGTAACTTTGGTAACTGCAGCTCCTACTGCCTTCTTGGCAGGTTTCACCGGACAGTCTCGAAGAAAGTGCCCTGAGTTTCCGCAATAGAGGCATAATTGCAACTGTTTTCTCCTTTCCCGCTCCTTTTGTGTTAGAGGACCTTTCAGACCCCCTATTTGCATGGGTTCCCCGGAGTCTACTCCTTTGGAAGGAGTTGGCGGTTTGGAAAATACTCGAGCATCAAACTTGGAACGATCGGCCTTCCTGTTCTGCAGTCTGTGATCTATTTGAACGACTAAGTCTATATAGTCCGAACAATCTTGTGGGGGATTCTCTACTTGGGCTAACACATCTTTGAGCTCTCCACGTAGACCTCTATAAAACAGCGTAATCCTTTTGTCCTCAGGCCATTGAGTTTCCACTATCAGTCTGTTGAAAGACGCAATATAAGCCAAAAGGTCTTGATTACCTTGTCGCAACGAAAGAAGCTCATTGTCCAAGGCCTGCCCCTGTGAATGTCTTGCGAACAGTTTTTCCATACTGAGCTGAAAAGCTTGAAAGTCATGGAGGACCGGATCATCTTGATTTACTAGAGGGATCGACCAGTCTGCCGCATTGCCACTAAGGTACGAAAGCACGAAAGCTACTTTAGCTTGATCAGTTGGAAAGGCTGCTGGCCGGCATAAGAAATGCAACCGGCACTGATTGATAAATACTGCAAACCTCTTTGGGTCACCAGAAAATCGTTCGGGCGGAGCCAGAGGTACATTCCCAGGTAGGTTGATCTGCACTGGATTCATAGAGGATGTAGAAGGAAGATTTCCCCCAGATGCGGGTAACGGGGTCTGTCCGGCTTGTGACTGTAGCAATTGTCTAGCGAGATCATCTGTTCGCTCCTTGGAAATAATCAGTTCCCTTCTTAGAGCGTTTGTTTCCTGACGGGCTGCATGCACTTCTGCCCTTAGTTCCCCAAGTAACTGGGCTAGCTGGTCAGTATCCGAGGTTTCCATAGCGCCTGGACGGGAGTTTTGTGGTAGGCTTTGCGTTCTGTAACGCTCACCTGATTCCCGTAGAGGCGCCGGTCTTGACTGGGCGTATACCGTATCTTCAAAGGTGATGTGTAACACACGGCTGGCTCTTTGGGCTGGACCTCTGTGCACTGTATGTCTGTCTTGAAGGGTAAGATGTCTGCAGATAGAAAATATGGGATTAAGGAACTGGGTTATTGAATGTCTCTCTCTTCTTCCCTTTGTCTTCTCCTGTAGAACCCCAAAGGTTAACGCTCTCACCTTAGGTAAGTGAACGCCGTGCTCTCCATCTGCCTCGGGGCAGGGTGCTGTAACCAGTTTCTTCACTGGATAAGGGGAGCAGGCCTCTTGACTTCAGAGGACTGCTGTCCGTCGTTTACTGCACGAACGGTAAGTTTCGAGTAATTCTAATGTCTTTAAAGTCTTTAGTAATGATGTTTCTTGTTTTGCAGGGTTTCAGCGATGGCGGATGACGTGCTGAAGTGAGTTGAAGATGGAGCCCGTGTGATGAATAGGAGCTCCTGGAAGCACGTAAGTAAGTGCTTGTTGCCTGCTTCACGATGCGCTCTAACTGTCTTTTTATTTTGCAGGTACAAGTTCGGAGCGGCTGCAGGGTGCCGGAATACCCACTGGGTTAGATGTGGAAAGGAGTAATGGCACGTGAGTATTAAAGTTCCCCAATGTCTTTAAATGCACCTTGTTTTGTCTTTCAGATGCGGGATGCAGCGCCGAAGGCCTCCGGAGCGTGCGAAGAGTTGGTAAGCTTTTGTCTTTCAGATGCCGGAATGCAGCGCGAGGCGTTGGTGACAGCCGATGGACCAGGTAAGTGAAGAGCTGTCACTGAAGACCGTAATGCTAACCTGTTCTTTCTTGTCTTTATAGGTGTTGCTGAAGACTGGATTCAGGATGGTAAGCCTTTTTCCTTAGGCCCAGGATCAGATGCAGAAGACACGATGAGCGTTCTGCTGCAGAGGATGCAGAATAACGCAAAGCAAGATTCATCCATCGGGTGTGGTTTAAATAGCCTCCTGTAGAGCTTAGGTGTCTCCTTCCACAGCCACGCCTAGGTAAGAAAAGAGTTCCTGCTTTCCAGAAGAGTTCCAGTGTTCTGAATCTAGGGAGTGGCTCCTGCCCCACCCAACAGGAAAAGTAGTTCCAAACAGAAGAGGATCAGAGGCTCAACTGGCAGGCAAGTAAGCAGCATGGTCTGCTGCAGGTAAGTCCACCCAAGCATTATGAGCCCGGCGCTTCCAGCGCTGGGACTGGGCATATTTATGAGCCTGCTGCCACTGGCGCCAGGACTGGGTCCAAAAGGTCCCAATTGGGACTGGTTGGCCCTCGGAACCTGGGTTATGGATCTGCTTCCAAGGGAGTTGGGAAAACCCTGACCTTTTGGAAGCAGAGATCATGACACCCTCTACCTTTCCAGACCCCTCTCTGGCTGGTTCTCCTCTTCCTCCACTGCCCTGTTCACACCCAACAATGTTTCCAGACACGTCTGATCTATGAAACTCTTGTCAAAGTAGGTGCTCTCCTGCTCCTCCAGAATCATGAAGGACCACATCAACACCCTTGCTCCAGGCTTGGCCGATTTCTGCAATCACTCTTTTGCTACTGGAACCTTCCCCCCCCCTTAAGCACTCCCTTGTGCACCCCCTTCTTAAGAAGCCTTCTGCTGATCCTTCCTCTCCGGCAAACAATCGCCCGATTTCCATCACACCTTTCTTGGGCAAACTCCTGTAAAAGCTGGCCATCCCCCAGCTTAATCTACATACTGAATCTGCTGGTTGTCTCCATGACCACTAATTTGGCTTCAGAGCGGCCAGAAGCACAGAAACTGCTCTTCTGAAAACCAGTGAAGGCTTGCTCTCCAATCTTTACTCTAACCTTCCTTCTGTCCTCATTCTCCTTGATCTATCCTCTGCTTTTGACACGGTCAACCACACCATCCTGCTCAATTGTCTCTGAGATAACCTGGGTATGTCTGGTCAGGCCTTTGCCTGGTTGACCTCCTTTGTCACGGATCAACCCTCCCAGGTCCAACTTGGGTCTTTCCTCTTTTCTTTCTCTCTCTCTACTGGTGGTGTTCCCCAGGGGTCTAACCGCTCTCCCTGGCTATTTAACCACTACCTTGCACCTCTGGGCCACTGCATCTCTACCTTCTGCTCTAACTTCCATTGTTATGCGGAAGGCACTCAGCTCTCCTTCGGGCTCCCCTCAGCCTCTACTGCTCCTTCTCTCATACAGACTGTCTGTCCGATATTCAGAAATGGTGTGCCTCCAACAATCTCTGCCTTAATGCCAGTAAGTCTGAGATCCTTCTCATTGGGACTCCTGCTCCCACCTTCCCACTCTCGGTCTGGCTGCTCACCCATGGCCCTCTACCTGCTCCTTCCAGTGAGGCTAAGAACCCTTGGGACATCTTTGACTCCACCCTCTCCTTCTCTCCTCACATCTCTTACATCTCTAAGAAGTCACACTATCAGCTGCACCTCCTCTGAGGTATTCTTCCTTTTCTCACCTTCCCCCAGAAGCTTACTGTCTCTAGTGCCCTGGGCCTCTCAAGGCTGGACTACTGGAACAGCCTCTTTCTAAATCTGCCTTCCTCTACTGTTTGCCCTCTACAACTTATCCAGAACAGGACTGCAAGACTTTTCTTTGGCCTTAAGCCCAGGGATTGTATCTCTCCAGCCCTGAAATCTCTCCACTGGTTCCCTGTGGCTGCGAAGATCAATTTCAAGGCCCTCTGTATTGTCCACAAGGGTTTCTGTGGCCAGGGAACCACACTACATCCAACTTTCTCATCCTGAGCATCTTACTTCTCGAGCCCTCCGCTCATCCACCTCCACCTCTCTCAGGGTCAGATTTGATTTGATTTAGAATTTGCATAGCGCATATCCTTTTGGGAAACCAAGTGGCAAGCCACATCTAGGCGCAGATCTTAAATTCAGTAAAGTAACTGTCTAGTAGCTACTCAGGATGATCTTACTCAAATAAAAAGGTTTTAAACTGTATTCTGAACACAGTCAACGATTCTATCTTCCGTAGATAGGACGGTAGACAATTCCAGGTGCAAGGGCCGGTAACTGAAAACATTCTGTCCCCCCAATGGACAAATCTAGAGGTGGGAACCACCAATAGATTTTGATTCATAGACCGCAAGGGTCTAATGGGGGTATAGGTTTTGATCTTAGCGGTTAGGTATGGAGGTGCAAGGCCATGCACGCATTTGAGAAACCAAACACAAAAGCTTAAACTGTATCCGTCGATGAACTTGGAGCCAGTGAAGTTTCTTCCTAAATTCTGAAACTGACTTTTTCCATGAAAGGGAGAAAACTACACAAATGGCTGAATTTTGTGCTACTGCAAGGCACTGCAACTGGAATTTAGGACACCCTACCAGGAGGCCATTGCAATAGTCCAGCCTAGCATTGACAAATGAGCCCACAACAATAGCTCAGTCCCCTACTGAGATAAGGGGAAGGAGCGGTTTCAGCATTTTCAAAGGGAAATATACTGATTTAACCATCTGGTTAACATGCCGGTTGTATCCCACGTTTGACTGCCAAATGCACCCTACGTTCTTAACTGACTCTGTATACTTTGTGTCATGTCGCGCACACCATGGAAACTGTGGAGGCAATGGAAGAGGGGATGATTCACTTCCTCTGTTAGCGGTGTAGTCTTTTACGCATACACGCACGTAAGGACGCATTTAAGTAAGCGTCAAACAAGTAAGCTGATGCGTTGCAACCCTGTTGTTCCCCTTCGCTGTGTTTCCTTTTGTCTTCCATATCTGACTCTGGCTTACTATCCTTCCTTTGTCGTCCCCCTTCCTACGGCCTGCATTGTGTTTGCTTCTGTGTGCTTCAAGCCTCTTTCCCCCTCCGGCTCGGCACGATAACCTCCCGTGTCTCCCGAGCCTCCTCCCACACTCTAGCTCGGCACGGGAGATTCCTTCCAGCTTTCCTCTATCCGCAGCCTCATATCCATTCTGCTTAGCAGCACCCGGCTCTCTTCCTCTCCTACTGCTGCTCTCTGTTCCTGATACCTCCACTGTGCCCGCTCCTATTCCTTCTCATCGGAGCTTACCCTATCTGCTTCCTGAAGGGCATTCTGGGAGCTGAAGTCCTTTCTACAAACAACATCGGCTGACCTTCCTGCCAAGGCATAAACAGTGCCATCCCAGCACTTCAGGGTTTTTTAGCCATGCTTTTCCCTGGTTTTGGGGGCAGGCTCTCTGAGGGTCCCTTTGCCTGGCAGATTGCTAGTTGGCAAGGTGGCCTCCAGTGGAGCTCGTCCTAAGATCACAAAAAAAAGGCCGGACACCATTTGGAGAGAAAGAAGAGCAATATCCATGGATAGTTCCTCTGAAGAGACCAGTACAGGTGAGGAGGAGGAGGAGGAGAGGGCAAAGGAGGGCATTGATCAGGTTGAAACTTTATCATCTCATGAGAGTTTGCAAAGCCCGAGGATGTCTAGCTTAGAGCAGTATCAAGAATTGGTCAATGCCATACAAGGGATCACCACCGAGCTCCAAACTATGAAGGCTGAAAACACAGCTCTTAAGGCTGACAATGCTGCCTTGAGGCAACAGATGACTCAGAGAGGAGATGTTCGGGGTGACCTTCCGCCTATGCCGTTACCCTGTGGGAAGTATGAAGGTAATCCCAAAAGAATTAATGAATTCCTCGACGCATGTAGGGTTTACTTCACTTTCCGCCCTAAGATGTATGAGTTTGACCGGGCAAAGGTTGGCTTCCTCATCTCGAATCTTGGGGGTAACGCTCTAGCATGGGCTACCCCGTTGGTTACTGAATCGGACCCAGTGTTGAATAATTACAACACTTTTGTGCAACAATTTCGAGAAAGATTTGAAAGATCTGAAGCATTATACACATCATATGAAAACATTCTGGACATCAAACAGGGCCTTTCTGATGTACAAACATATGCCTCGAACTTCCAGAGGATTGCTCTGGAGACCGGTTGGCCCGACTCCGCAAGACAAACACTCTTCAGAAGAGGATTGCATGAAGACTTAAAGGACGAACTTTCCCGGGTAGCCCGACCTTCTTCCTTCCAAGAATTGGTAGCCCTATCTCTGCAGATAGAATATCGGATTTCTGAGCGACGGGCAGAAAGAAGGAAATCCAAACCCAGCATGCTGTCGACTCCCTCCTCCTACCCACCTATTACTCTGGAGAGGTCTCTTCCACAGACTGAAGAACCGATGCAAATAGGCACAGCCAGGGGTCCCTTGAGTGCTGAAGAAAGAAAGAGACGAAAATACCTGAGTTTGTGTATGTACTGCGGGTCTGAAAAGCATCTTCTAAGAGATTGTCCAGAGGTACCCCCTAGAAGATCGGGAAACGAAAGACCCTGACCCTGAGCAGGGACACAGAAGGGGCTTCACTGGCTAATCCCTGTGTTACGAATCCACCCATAGCTATTGATCCCTCACATCAGCTAATGGTCTTTAAGATAGTTCTGGAATGGACGCCAACCCAAGCTGTAGAGTGTCTCGCCATGCTTGATTGTGGTGCTGCCGGGAACTTTATGGACGATCTATGGGCTAGTAAACACGCCATTCCCAGAAGAGAAAAACTACAACCTATACCCGTGGAAGGAGTGGACGGCACCCCACTGTCTTTCAGGTCTTTTCCGACAAGAAACCAAGGAAGTCATGGTAAAGATGAAGACTCATCATGAAAAACTAGTATTCAATCTGATAAAGGCAGCCCACTTCCCTGTTATACTGGTTAAGAAAGCACAATCCTGGTATTGATTGGAAGACCAACACAGTAGAATTCAGATCAGACCTTTGTTTGCAGTCATGCCTGTTCGAAGAAGGGCAACAATCTCATCAAGGAAGTACAGTGCCTGCAAGAAGTATCAACTCTATCCCTGTGGTTTATCAGGAATTTGTCGATGTCTTTAAGGATACTCAACCCAGGCCACTTCCACCACACCGAGCTGAAGATTGCAAGATTGATCTTGTTCCCGATGCTGTGGTTCCATTCGGGAGAATGTACCACTTGTCCCTTCCGGAGAAGGAAGCTTTAAATGAATACCTAGCAATAAACCTACAGAACGGTTTAATACAAGAATCAACATCTTCGGCTGGAGCCTCCTTGTTCTTTATTCCTAAAAGAGGAACCAAGGAACTCGGACCTTGTATCAATTTTAGGGGTCTGAATAGTCAAACTATTAGAGACAGATACCCTATGCCTTTGATAAAAGAGATCATGGAAGCAGTAAAAGGGGCAAAATAGTTCACCAAATTAGACCTTAGAGGGGCCTACCATCTCCTATGAATAAGAGAACGGGACGAATGGAAGACCGCCTTTCGTACTCCATTAGGTCATTATGAGTACAAGGTGATGCCCTTTGGGTTAGTTAATGCGCCAGCCCAGTTTCAAAGATTCATGGATAAAGTGTTCAGTGATCTCTTGTTCAAATCTACTGTGGTCTATTTAGATGACATCTTGATTTACTCTACCACCATAGAACAACATCGTATTCATGTATGGGAGGTGCTCAAAAGACTCTGCAACCACCATTTGTTAGCCAAACCCGAAAAATGTCTTTTTGAAGTTTCTACGGTTCCATATTTGGGCTTTATTCTGTCTGAAAACCGTATAGAGATGGATCCTAACAAGACTGCAGCCATCAACAATTGGCCTGTTCCTAACTCAGTCAAAGACATCCAGAAGTTCTTGGGCTTGACAAATTTCTATCGGAAGTTCGTTACCGGTTTCTCCAACATAGTCCTACCCATTACGGCCTTGTTGAAAAAAGGGAGGAGATTCAACTGGACATCTGAAGCTGATTCTGCCTTTCACCAGCTCAAACAAGCATTCACATCTGCACCGATCCTCAGGCAGCCAGACCAAGCACTACCCTTTATCGTTGAAGCAGATGCCTCACAAGGGGCCATTGGGGCAGCACTTCTACAACGGAAGGAAGACCTACTCGAACATCCCATAGCCTATTACTCTAGGACACTCACATCCAGTGAAAAGAACTATTCGGTAATCAAAATGGAACTGCTGGCAATCAAACAGGCTTGTGAGGCATGGCGCCACCTGTTGCTAGATACCCGTTTCAGGTTTGGACCGACCACAGGAATCTCAGTATAGTCCAGCAAATGGAATGCAGAAACACACGTCATGCCCGTTGGGCTTATTACGTTTCCCAATTAGATTTTGAATTGACGTACCTGCCAGGGAAAGAGAACCACTTAGCTGATGCTCTCTCCCGCAGCTATGGAGAAGAATCAGGAAACTATACAGAACAGGAATATCTGTTAAATGGGAAAAAACCATCTGGGGGGTAAGGACCAAGGCCGTTAAGCCAGCGGTGCGGGCTGCACTCCCAAACACCACTCGTGGTGTATAGATTCAATGTGGTTCAAAGCACAAAATAATTAACTTCTGTCAGTTTACTGCAAAAAATGATAGTTTAATACTTGATTTTCGTCATCAATTTAAGTAAATGTACATCTTAGAAAAAGCAGATGTGCAGGGCGAGCTCAAACAATTGGCCAATGCATTTCGGAACACTGTTCCTTCATCAGGGCCAGCTCATTCACAAACTAATCAGATTCGAGTGCTAAAAATTGAGCAAACGAATCTGTTGGATAACCCACAATATGTCAGCAACATTAATTAATTGAACATACAGTAATTATAAAGCAAATCCACAGGGATCATAACATAGCAAGAAAATAAAGTCATCAATGTATACATCATCATCATCATGATTTAGGAGTTTTTCAAGCATGCCGGGTGTGGATACATTATGCCCAAAGTGGCCATATGGATGCACATGTTCAATGACAATAACCGCAATGAACAACACGATTTCAACACATACCAGGAGAAAGGTTACATGTAATAAAGAGTCCATACATGTCATGAACCATAAGATTACCAACGGATACCAATAGTAAAAAAGTAAAAATAATGTAAAAAACACATACGTGAAATCCCATTTTATGTGCGTGATGATAAACTGTGGAATTACAGCAAAGAAGGAAGAAAAGAAAAAGGTAGAAAAATGACCACCAAAATGCCATATATCGTTTTATCTAATAGGCATCAAGTAATGACGTCACTATTTCAACACTGACCTTGTCAAAGATACAGCATGGACTTGAATTTCACACCAACACTTCCAAAGTAAACGTGCTTGACTGGCGTTTCTATGCGTGTGCCGGCGTTTTACTTTGCGTGCAGACTCTTGCCTGGAAGAGACATGCAACGCGATTAGCAGTGTGTCAGATTTACCATTTAACTAAAGACGCACGGACGCTTACGAGCATAGTCGCTCATAAGAGAGCCATGCAGCGCGGCACCCGGCGTGTCATTATTTCATCTTATAACAAAGGCTCTAAAGTTGACATGTAGCGCGAGATGCGCCGTGTCAGAGTTCCATTCCATTAGAAGGGTTCAGATGCCTACGAGCACCATAACGCTCAATAATGCTTCTTACCTGACAGTAGAAAGAAGGCGAGCCATGAGAAGACGCCACTAGGACGCGTTCGCGGTAGCCATAGTGCTAAATGTTGTGTTCGTGTCACGTTGCCAAGCAACACATGGAGCCGCAAGTACTGAGAAACGCCGGCGGCCATGTTGGAAAGGCTGCTGGTGTGTATCCCGAGTATTACATGTCTGATAAGGTGTACACTCTACGTGAGCTCGTAGTAATAATGGTTGAGTTCACATTGCGAAATAAAATAGGAGCGTAATTACATAACATTTCTACATGGATGAAAATAATGACAAAATAATAATATAGAATCATAAAAAAATCAAACTGGGAAATGTGAAACCAAGCATAATGAGGGAGAGAAAAATTAAAGAATAAAAAATAAATGAAATCAACACCATTTCTATAGTTAAAAATACGCCTACCTTGTTTTAAAACCTATCGCCACAGTGTGCACTGGCACAGGCGAGAGTAGTTTAAGCTGTAAGCTCCCCTGTAAATATCCTTAGTTAGAGGTAAAAGAGGTAAAAAGAGAGTAAAGAGCAGATCAACGTTGCGAATGCCCCGGGTACTATATCTAAGATTGTCATCAGGTGAAATAATCCTGTGAAAGCAAGAAGGAAGAAAAGAAGGAACGACAGTATGGAGATGGTAGCCTGGATGAATCCAAAGCGAGTATACAGTACCTTATTGGTCATAAAGGCCATGTTGTATATCTTTATAAATAAGTACATTCTTGACCACACCCCTGTTGGCATATCCTAAGTGAGCCTAGGATTGGCTCAATGTCATGGTAAGTTCTGACATATCATACATTATCAACTCCACAGTATATCATAATACAGTTACTCAAGCATCAAAGGAAACAACTGAGGTCCAGTTCCTCGTTCATTCCATTCGGTGACAGCGAGTCGAGTTTGTTGATCCAAAAAGCCTCCTTCTGTGCTCGCCACTGTTTGATGTCTCGAGATTGTCCTTTGGGAAACATAACTTCTAGCACGAGAAATCTCAATTGGCTCACCGTGTGCCCATTGTCATTGAAGTGTCTGGCTACAGCTGACATCCTGTTGTTATTCCTGATGTTTGATTTATGCTCGTTTATCCTGATCCTGATTTTGCGTGAGGTCTCTCCCACGTAATACTTTCCACAGGGACACTTTATCGCGTAAATGACATTCTCAGAAAGGCATGTAGCATGTTGTCTTAGTGCGAACCTTTTGCCAGTTCTTGGAAGTGTAACTGTGCTACCTTTGATGATGCTGTTACAATTCCCACAGCTCATGCAAGGATGAGTCCCAGGGAATTTGTCTGGTCTCTTGGCGGGTATTTTCTCTTTGGTTTGTACTAATAAGTTCCGCAGGTTACTGCTCTTCTGATACGCAAATGTTGGTGGAGTAGGAAACAGGTCAGCAGTCCGTTCGTCGCTTGTGAGAACATTCCATCTGTTGTGTATTATGGCCTTAATTTGCTTACTTTGTATTGAATATTTGGTAACGAAAACTAATTCAGGACTGTCTTTCACTGGTTTCTTCACCAACAGTTGCTGCCGTTCTTGTGCATCGGTTTTGTCACGGGCAATAGCCAAATCAGTCTCTGGATATCCTCTTGCTTGCAATTTCTCTTGTAGTTTCTGTAATTGCAAGCGGCAGTCCTCAGGGTCACTTACAATCCTTTTAACCCTTAACATCTGCCCATAAGGCAGATTCTGAAGAGTTTTGGGCGGGTGAAAGCCGAGCCGATGGAGCAGATTATTACGGTCTGTAGGCTTTGTGTACAGCGTAGTGGTAATTCTATTGGCTTGGATGACTGTTTGTACGTCAAATTCATCTGGACCATCAATAGCTTTTTACAACATGTATTAGAAGCTCAAAATACCACATCCCATATCCAAATCCCCTCTTTGGTTCACAAAGGAGAATACTTATTCAAAGGCGATGTACTTTATCTACCAACCCAAGCTTTACAGACCCAAGCTATTTCTTGGTGCCATGATCTACCCATGGCTGGACACAAGGGTTTTGCCGCTACCTTGGATCTGCTGAAAGAAACTTTTGGTGGCCTTCAATGAACAAAGACGCTGTAGAATACAATACGTCTCTTCCTGTCCCACATGTGCGCAGAGCAAGTACAGTACAGCTAGGCCATTGGGTCTTCTCCAACAAAACAAAACTACCCGCGGGACCCTGGCAACATATATCCATGGATTTTATTGTGGAACTACCTAATTCAGAAGGATGTACAGCAATCATGGTAGTGGTCGACTCTTTCAGTAAACTGGCTCATTTTACCCCCCTCAAAGGCACACCATCTGCCACAACCACAGCTGAGATATTTCTTAAGGAGATTGTCCGTCTCCATGGACTGCCATCCTCAGTTGTGTCTGATAGAGGAACACAGTTCACCTCCAGGTTTTGGACAACCTTGTATAAACAATTACATATTCAGAGGGTGTTATCATCAGGGTTTCACCCAGAAACAAATGGACATACCGAATGCCTGAATGCAACTCTTGAGCAGTATCTGAGATGTTACTGCAACCAGACACAAGACAATTGGTATCATCTCTTATCCGTGGCAGAATTTTCTTACAACACCAAACATTCTGCCATTGGGATGAGTCCCTTTAGGTGTACCTACGGGTACGAACCGAGACATATACCATTCCCCACAGCTCAGTCCACCAATGTACCTACTATAGACCAACTGTTGGACACCCTGAAACAAACTCATAAGACTGCTCAAGAAACTTTATCAGCCAGTCGTCAGACGTATAAAAGATAGGCTGGCAAGAACAGAAGACCTAATCCAATTTGGAAAACCGGTGATAAAGTTTGGCTTTCCACTAGATACTTGCCCCGAAGAGTACATCCAACTAAATTCACTCCTAGATATATTGGTCCCTTTTCCATAGAACAACAGATCAATCCTGTGGCCTTCAGGTTAATTCTCCCGCACTCCCTACGAAGAATACACCCAGTATTCCATTCCTCCCTTCTGAAGGACTACAGACCAGATCCTTATTCAAGACTGATCAAAAGAAAGATTCCTAGTTTGAATGATACCCAAGAGTTTGAGGTATCCCGCATCCTGGAATACCTCATACTATGGAAGGGTTACCCTTGGACGGAAAAGGTCATGGGAACCAGCAGGAACTTACAGCATCCAGACTCCTGCGCCAATTCCACAGACACCATCCTGGGAAGCCTGGAGGTGGACCTTGACGAAGGGGTTATACTGTCATGACGCGCACACCATGGAAACTGTGGAGGCAATGGAAGAGGGGATGATTCGCTTCCGCTGTTAGCGGTCTAGTCTTTTATGCACACACGCACGTAAGGACGCATTTAAGTAAGCGTCAAACAAGTAAGCCGATGCGTTGTAACCCTGTTGTTCCCCTTCGGGTTTACACGCTGTGTTTCCTTTTGTCTTCCATATCTGCCTCGGGTTTACTATCCTTCCTTTGTCGTCCCCCTTCCTACCACCTGCATTATGTTTGCTTCCGTGTGCTTCGAGCCTCTTTCCCCCTCCGGCTCGGCACGATAACCTCCCGTGTCTCCCGAGCCTCCTCCCACACTCTAGCTCGGCACAGGAGATTCCTTTCAGCTTTCCTCTCTCTATCCGGAGCCTCATATCCATTCTGCTTAGCAGCACCCGGCTCTCTTCCTCTCCCACTGCTGATCTCTGTTCCTGATACCTCCACTGTGCCCACTCCTATTCTTCTCATCAGAGCTTACCCTATCTGCTTCCTGAAAGGCATTCTGGGAGCTGAAGTCCTTTCTACAAACAACATCGGCTGACCTTCCTGCCAAGGCATAAACAGTGCTGTCTATATCCCAGCACTCCATGGTTTTTTAGCCACGCTTTTCCCTGGTTTTGGGGGCAGGCTCTCTGAGGGTCCCTTTGCCTGGCAGATTGCTAGTTGGCAAGGTGGCCTCCAGTGGAGCTCGTCCTAAGCTCACAAAAAATAGGCCAGACACCATTTGGAGAGAAAGAAGAGCAATATCCATGGATAGTTCCTCTGAAGAGACCAGTACATGTGAGGAGGAGGAGGAGGGGGCAAAGAAGGGCATTGATCAGGTTGAAACTTTATCATCTCATGAGACTTTGAGATACTTCCAAATATCGAAGGACAAGGAACCATTTGGAAAGTGGTTTCTAGTTTCTTCTTTGAACCAAAGATAATTATCCCTGTCTTATTAGGGTTAAGTTGGTGCTTATTGTCTAACATCCATGCTCATATTGCCTCTGCACATTTCAAAATGTTCTCCACTGCCTCCACAGGTTGTCGTAGGCTAATATAAATATCTGTGCCATCCGCATACGAATGGTACTGCAGGTTGAATTACGCAAAAATGTTTAATAAAGAACAGATGTAAAGAATAAATAGCACCAGTGACAGAGAAGAGCCCTGAGGGATGCCACAAGAGATGGTCAACATTTCTGACAGGAAGGGCCCCATTTTGACCTGTTGCTTTCGATCAGTTAGGAAAGAATCAAACCATCTCTGTGCTTCTTCAGAGACGTGCCGCATCGCTTAATCTGGCATTGAGGATGTTAAAGTCGACCGTGTCGAATGCTACCAACAGGTCTAACATGATGAGTATACTAACGTCACCATTATCTGCATTTTCAAGTATGTCATCCCATACCTTGAGCAATGCAGTCTCCGTCCCATGCCCGGGCCTAAGTCAGATTGAAAGATGTCTAGAATATTATTACCTTCAAGATGGGTCTGGAGTTGCATAGTCACAACCTTCTCCAGAATCTTGGTCGGCCATAGTAATCCAACAATCGGGCGATAGTTTGCCAACGTATTTTGGTTCAAACTAGGTTTCTTCAGTAATGGCGTGAGGTATGATCGCTTTAATTCATGCGGCACACCGCCCTGAGTCAGCGATGCATTTACAAAGCTTTGAATTGGTCCCCTGCAGGCTTCTGCGTGTTGTTTCGCTAGGTATGCTGGAATAGGGTCGTAGCTCAAATTAGTAGGTTTTAGAGCACCAATCAATTTTTCAATGGTCTCCTTTCCTACTGGAACAAAGTTAAACTCTGGATATGGAGTTTTCTCTCCGGTCTTCTGGACGGAAAAGGTAGGGCAAGTTTGCCTTGTAGATTGTCAATATTCAGTCTAATTTGTTCAGTTTTGTCAAAGAAAAAGTTATTGAAGTTATTAGCCATCTTCAAGCTTGGACGCAGACATGTGTTAATGCAGTCAGGATTTATCATGTTTTCCGAGAACTTTAAATAGTTGCTTCAGTCTGTTTTGAGCTAAGTTAATTTGATGCTGTAAACTCTGTGCCTTTGCCTGTTTAATCTCTTCTTTGTAACATTTTTGGGCTAATTTAACTATTATAAAGTCATCACTGGAGTGAGTCAGACGCCATTTCTTTTCCGACTTGCAATAATGGCTTTGATATTTTTTCAATGTCTCACTAAACCATTGATTCCCTTTCCTAGTGGATTTTTGCCATTTTTTTTACAAGCACAAATAAATCACAGTTGTCTGCAGTTGTTGTATAATCTACTGCGCCATCTAGCATGTCATACTGTTCTGAAATATGCAGCATTAGATTGGCATCTGAAATTTGGTGCAGATCGTTTTTTTGGCATTGATAATCTATGGTAGGTAGTGGTTTACATCTGTTTATCTTGGACACTACCATCCAATTAAACTGAACCATATAATGGTCGGACCAACCAACTTGTTCAATCACAACATTACTGAGATTGAATCTTCTCGATATTATAGGATCCAATGTCCATTTACATGAGTAGGTAATTCCAAAAGGAGACTAAGATTGTGTGAGTCCAAGATACTTATGAGATGTAAACAGTCAGCATTTTCCGGCTCATTGCACCAGATGTTAAGGTCTCCCAAAACAACAATATTTGGTCTCCCAAAACAACAAAAGATGCTTCTCCAGGTTGAGGGTGGGGGCAGATCTCTATCCTCGACTGGGGCCTCCCTCTGGAACAGCCTTCCTGCCTCTCAAACTTGAGCAGGTCCATCTAAGGTTCCGTAAGCAACTCAAGACCTTCCTTTTCACTTCCGCTTTCTCTCTCCATCGCTGATGTCCCTGTCTGCTGCCCATACTGGTCTCCTGGCCACCCACTGAACGTACAGGACCAGGCTCATGGACGACAGGTTGCCCTTGCACTGCCTCCGGACCTCCCAACCACTTAAGGGACTGTATCTGCAACCTTACAGTTCCCAGACTCTCTGCACTTAAGAGCCACCTCCCGGCTGCACTTACTAGTTACTTGCACTCTCCCCTCATTCCTCCCCCCCGGCATTTCTCCCACTCCCCCCCCCGCAATTATAGTGCGCTTTCTGAATGACACAAGGCCTAATAAGATTGCTGTTTTGTCCTCCTCCTGTCGTCCCTTCCTTGTCTTGGTGCACCTAGAATCACTTGTGTACAGCCGTGTTATAAATTACTTATATCATATGGTCTCTGGGAAACTCAACGCTTCAATTCATTTTTCTAATAATCCTGCCTGTTGCACTGGAGTGCCGTTGTGCGTAGGAAGCTCCTCCTTTTCCAGCATGACAAACCTTCATGTACAGTTGATGTCACATAGGCAGAGTCAGAGTACACCGTCAGTTCCTCATCCTCAAAGATTTGCAACGCATCATTAAGCGTGGCTAATTCTGCAGCCTGTGCTGAGTAATTTCTGGATAATCTCCTACTGATCATTACCTCAGATTTACCTTCTCGGTTCAGTTTTACCACTGCCGGTCCTGTATGTCTCAACCCACTGTTTTGGTCAATCCTTGATGACCCGTCAATGAAAACCACGTCCCCTCTCCCTAAAGCATTCTCTATAACTTGGGGAATATCATCGTAACACTGGGTATGTGTAGTACATTCATGCATTTCATCATCTTCTCCCTCTGGTTCAGCTATAAACATTGCTGGATTCACTTCACTAAACTTAATAATTTTAATTGCAGTGTTTGAGATAATTATCTCATATCCTCATGCTCTTTGTGTAGTCAATGTACTTTTAGGTTTTTCCAAAATTGCAAATAATGCATGTTCTACAAGCAACCTTACTGAACACCCCATGGTCCCATGAAAAAAACAGCTGCTGCCAAATATTGCTCACAAGGATAATGTCCTTTAATGACTGGATCTAAGATCCTACTCTAATCAGCTAATGGTTTATGACCATGTCCTAATGTTGTTTTCTGCGTGAGTACTGCCGTCATTACCTCTCTATTTGAATGAAAAAATTAATAAGACTATTCACCATCATTTGGAATCCCTAACACAGGGGCTGTACTTTTTTAATTCCTGAAATCCTTCAGTCATCTCTTCTGTCCAATTAGTTTATCTTTTGCCACCTGTGCTTCCTTGAGTTTGAAAGCAGTCCAATATATGTACTGTAATCGAAAACCCAGGCCCTGCAATAGTTGCATAGGCCCAAGAATTGTTGCATTTGTCTTACTGTTCTTGGCTGTTCAGTCCTCATAATGGTCTCTGTCCTTTCAGGTGTCACTTTTCTTCCTTTGTATGAAATCAACTGCCCTATAAATAATACATCTTCTTGGCAATATTGTAATTTCTCCTTATCCACTTTGTACCCTTCCTCTGCCAATACAGTCATGAGCTTGACAGAGTCATCTCTGCACCTTTTTTGTGTCTCACTGCACACTAAAATGGCATCAACGTATTCAATTATACTACTTTCAAGTTCAGCATTTCCCAAGTCCATCTGATGTACTCTGTTAAAAATTGAGGGGACTCACAGCACCTCTGGGGCAAATGAGTATGTTTCAGACAAATTGTTCTATATGAAAAGGAAGTTAGATCTTGTGAATCTTCATGAAGTGGAATTGATAGAAATGCATGTTTTAAATCTAGAACAGTTAACTACCTTGCTTTTGGCGGGATGTTACACAATATTGTGGCAGGGTTCAGAATTGAAGGTAATTCTGCTTCATCTATATTGTTTAGGGGTCTCAAATCCTGTATGAATCACCACAACCCCCCATTAATTTTTTGACAGGGTGTACAGCCTTTTTACACAGAGAATCCGATGGTACCAAAATGTCTTGCTTCATTAAATCGGATATGGTTTCGAGTATACCTTCATCCGTTTCTCTAGAGATCGGATACTGCTTTGCACGTGGCAAAATTGCTCCTGGTTTGAGCTTCATTTTTACTGCTCCTACTCTCTTTAATAGAGCCATGCCATATGAACTTGTAGTCCATAAGATATTTGGCACCTTTCCGAAGTCTTTCTGAAAAAATTGCAGTTTCCTTTTTACCAATGTCTTCCTCTGTGGTATTTCCAAATTCTCTCCCTTAATCCAATAAGTATGGTCTCCTCACTTGAACTATCATCCCTAAATAGTTCATCAGTCAAATCTGCCAACCTGTATCCTTCATCAAGGGGTATCACTGTTCTCCATCCTCTTCCCCCATCGTCTGTCCCATGAAGCATCACTCTTTCTTCTCTCACTATTGCTGCTTCTAGTTCTAAAGGGATAACTTGCCCTTCCTCATCATCCATAGGAATCTGTGGCCTGAAATGTATCCGGTATCCTCAACATCTTGCTGATCAATTTAGAAACCATGATAATAAGGTGGTCACTTCATACAAAAACACTCCCTCGACTATAGGTACTCCTCGTAGAGCTTTCTTTCCTGTAAATGCTAGTTTTGATATTGATATTTTATTTATTAGTGTTTCAGAGCACGACATATGAGGTCCCTCACACTTACATAATGCATTCCTGCAGTGGAACACACTATTACTTCATCAGTGAAAGATATTTTCATGTTCAGTTTCGTCATTAAGACACGTCCTAATATGTTCACCGCCATTTGTTTCGACTATAACAATGGCATACACATGTCGTGTTCACCTATAGAAATCGGTAATTCGTCTGAAAATGGAACTAAATGTGTTGCCCCAGAAAATCCTTGTGCATTTATGAAAAACCCTGACATTGGATATTTTCACGCACGGACACAGGAACGAGTTGCCCCAGTGTTCACAAGAAAGGAAAACGTCTTGCTCCTATGGTCACCTTGACTCTTGGTTCCTCTCTGGGGTCTAGTGTTACAGATAGCACTGAACACATCAGGGACTTCTGTGGGCTGTCGTATTGTGGATATAAATTCATCCCTGTAAGGGTGAAAGGATTTCCTCCCACCACAGTCCTACTCCCCGGTTTGGGTGTAGGTACTTGCACGGCTCCCATATCCATGGGCCACTGTGATGTACCTGTCTGTTGCATTGGAATATTTTGTACTGGTTGTATCGGTGCCTGTTGTGTCCACATAGGCACTTGCTGTTGCTGCCCCCTGTGGTGGCTGCATCTGCATTGGAACCTGTTGTATTTGCTATACTTGCGCTGAATATGTCTCAGTTTGCGTGTGATCTTGTGCATAATATCTTTGTGAATCTGTATTATACTGTGGAGCATATCCCGTCCCCCCTCTTGGAGATTGCTAATTCTGTTACTTCATGCATCTCCTACTTCTGCATACTCTGACTAAATGTCCTAATTTACTGCAGCTCCAACATTGTGTAGCTGTCCACCATAAAATCCTTGCCTTCCTTGAGGGTTTTGAAATCCACCTCGTCCTCCTGCCCGAAGCCCATTCCCTCTGCCTCTCAGCATAAAATGATACCTGTTCTGATCCATCACATATGCCACATTATTCTGTTGTGACAACTGCACTGTGTGTGCCATCGCTCCCTCATTATTTGTCAATACGTCTCCTATGGTATATTTTGATAATTCTTTCTGCACTTATGTCACCTCTTCCCGTTTTCTACACTCTGCTTTCTTTTTATCTTTTTCTGCAACAGTGCACAATTGCAAATTGTATCTGTGGCCATTGCTTCCCTTCCATTCCACCTGTTTCTTTCGTTGGTGTTGCACCGGTTCTGGCAGCCCTTCACACAAGATCTGGTAAAATAATGCTACTGTCTTGTCCCATGATGCATGCGTTTCCAAATTCCATCTGTCCTGAATCTCCTGAATAAAGGCAATGGGGTCTTGAGTCTCCCCTAGTTTCCTAAGTCATTATTACCCCAATATCCAATGCATCAGGATATTGTACTCTAAGTAATCGCCATAGATCTGCTCTACAATTATGAAATGTTGCTCTATCGTGCATCGTGTTTTGTGCAGTGACCTTTGGGTACCCAGCTCTTTTCCACATGTCATCAGCTCTCTCCCCTAGGATGGCTGATAATAAGCCTTTAATATTGCATATAGCTAAAGACGCTCCTGGCGTCCTTTTCTCTAGTTCAGAAATCAATTTTCCCATGCCCGAAGTTAAACTCGGGAGCGTACACTTTAAATTCTCTTTATCCATTTGGGGCCATGGTATACACTGTGGTTGACCCCCCTTTCTCTAATAGTGGGAATTGCAACAATCTTGGTTCGCAGAAGCACCGTGGAACAAAATACCCTCACCCAATAACAAAACCCTCTTTGACACAGCTTCTAGCAACTACAAACGGAAAGTACTCCTAACCAAAAGTGAGCTCTACAACGACAGAATCGCTAAAGCCAGTTCCAAAACCAAGGAACTCTTCACTATCTTGACGGAGTTAGAAACACCTATCCCATCCCCGAAAGCTGTAACAAAGATGCAAACTGGTGTGAGAACATTCAAAATGCTCTCCAAAACAAAATTAGCCGCCTTCAAACATCCATTGAAGCCAAACAAAATAGATAAGCTCCACAAACCTTCCACACCCTCAGCCACTTCCTTTCTCCCCAATGAGATTCCCCCTTTTGAATTCTCTGAGGTCTCCATCCCTGAAGTCCTGAAATTAATTTGCAGCCTAAAACCCTCCAGATGCCTAGGTGACACTTGCCTACCTACTGTCATCAAAGAATGTGCACCCCAACTCGCCCCCTTCATCACAAACTTGATTAATGCCTCCTTCAAAGGCAACTGCGTACCTTCTGACCTATAAAAAGCATGGGTACTACCGCTACTAAATAAAACGACACTGGACCCTAACATTCCCACCAATTACCAGTTCCCTTCCTCTTAAAAATTCTCGACCAGGTAGTTTATCTACAGATCCAGAACTATCTGGAAGAGAATAACATCCTTGGGCTACACCAATCAGGTTTCCGCCCAAGACATGGGACAGAAACAGCACTACTGGACATAAAAACCCAAATGGAGAAACTGAGAGATAATGGGACATTAGCTGTGCTTTTGTTCCTAGACCTCTCTGCGGCCTTCGATCTGGTAGATCACAACATCCTTTGTGAACACCTCTCATCAGCAGCCAACTTCTCACCTAACGCCACACTCTGGATAAAATCTTTCCTCAGTGATAGAACCATGAATGTATTTTCCCCCAAAGCCGCAGCCGCCCCACCCCAGTTACCTGCGGAGTACCACAAGGCTCCTATGTGGCACCCACCTTATATAACATATTCACTAAGCCACGCTTTGACCGACTGGATGACCTGGGTGTCATCTATACTAACTACGCAGATGACGCGCAGGTTCTCATACCCATTTCTGGAAACCATGCCACTGACACAGCCACCCTCAACTCCATCTTCCGAGTCATCCAGGACTGGATGGCGCAACACAGACTTTATCTAAATGATTCAACAAAGGTAGCAGGCGCCCCTCTCTCGGAAGAACAAGGCATGATAACCTGTTCAATGGTTGTTAACCACATTGAGAGTTCGCAGCCATCTGCTTTTTGCTCACTGTATCTTTCACAGATGGGAAATATCCATTTGCATATCAGTCTTTGTCCCGCCCACATGGGCAGTCCAGCACTGAAATGCTGTGGCAATTCCTCTCTGAACAAGAGTACCAACAGAAACCCCAAACACGTGTTTCAGCCTTGTTGAGCATCATCAGTGAGGTGAAGCTGAGCCTCTCCAAGCATAGTGAGCAGGGAGTCCACGTCTGGTTGCCCCCAGGTAACCTAGGGTGACCAACCCCAAGTTCCTTCAAAGAATTCAACAAAGCTAGCAGGTCACCCCTCTCTCGGAAGAACAAGGCATGATAACCTGTTCAATGGTTGTTAACCACATCGAGAGTTTGCAGCCATCTGCTTTTTGCTCACTGTACCTTTCACAGATGGGAAATATCCATTTGCATATCAGTCTTTGTCCCGCCCACATGGGTAGTCCAGGACCAAAATTCTATGGCAATTCCTCTCTGAACAAGAGTACCAACAGCAACCTCATACACGTGTTTCAGCCTTGTTGGGCATCATCAGTGAGGTGAAGCTGAGCCTCTTTAAGCACAGTGAGCAAGGAGTCCACGTCTGGTTGCCTCCAGGTAACCTAGGGTGACCAACCCCAAGTTCCTTCAAAGAATTCAACTAAGGTAGCAGGCGCCCCTCTCTCGGAAGAACAAGGCATCTGGGCAGGACAAAGACCGATATGCAAATGGATATTTCCCATCTCTGAAAGGTACAGTGAGGAAAAAGTGTGTGCTGCAAACTCTCATCTCAGAACAGGTTATCATGCCATGTTCTTTCTGGAGAGGAGCGCCTGCTACCTTTATTGAAATATTTGAAAGGAACTTGGGGTTGGTCACCCTGAGTTACCTGAGGGCAACCAGACGTGGACTCCCTGCTCACTGTGCTCAGAGAGGCACAGCTTCACCTCACTGTGAGGCCCAACAAGGCTGAAACACGTGTATGGGGTTGGTGGTGGTACTCTTGTTCAGAGAGGAATTGCCATAGCATTTCGGAGCTGGACTGCCCATCTGGGCGGGACAAAGACTGATATGCAAATGGATATTTCACATCTGTGAAAGGTACAGTGAGCAAAAAATGTGTGCTGCAAACTCTCATCTCAGAACAGGTTATCATGCCATGTTCTTTCTGGAGAGGAGCGCCTGCTACCTTTTTTGAAATATTTGTCTAAATGATGACAAGACCGAGCTGCTCATCATTGGATCCCAACACAGAATAGCCAAACTCCATCCCTGCTTCAAATCTTTTATCATAGATGGACACCCAATCAAAGTATCCACTGAGGTAAAAACACTCGGCTTCCACCTCGACTCCACCCTCAACCTTAACAAACAAATAAATGCTACCACCTCAGCCACCGCATACAGATGCAAACTCATCAGAGCATGAAAAAAAGTTCCTCTCCCTTGATAGCTGTCTCACACTGGCCAGAGCACTAGTCCTCACGTGCCTCGACTATTGCAACACTCTGTACGCAGGGACCTCGAAACAGAATATCAGTAAGTTACAAATCCTACAAAACAATGCCCTTAGGGCTGCGCTAAACGTACCCAGAGCAGCGCACATTTCAGCCCTCAGACACCAGCATCACTTGCTACCAGTACACATCACGTTCAAATCACTCACCCTTACCCACAAATGCCTCCACCAAAGGGCACCCATTTACCTGACCAGCAACAAACAAACATTAGGTCAGAGAAGATGCAGTCCATGAATCGCTGAAAAACGGCTGGGGTGTTCACCAGGCCAAACGGCATAACACTGTGCTCTAACAACCTGAAGGGTGTGCAAAATGCCGTTTTCCATTCATCCCCAGCACGGATCCTGAGAAGGTGGTAAGTGCTGCGAAGGTCCAGTTTGGAAAAAATGTTTGTCCCCTGTACCTCCTCCAGAATATCTGTGATCAGAGACATGGGATAGCAATCCCGAACAGTGACTTTGTTCGGACCTCTAAAGTCAATGCAGGGCCGGAGATCTGTGGAATCACTCTTTGAGATGAAAAATAAAGGAGCCCCGGCAGGTGACTTTGAGGCCCAGATAAGTCCATTACTCAAGTTATCGTCTAAATAGGACCAAAGAGCCTGCTTCTCAGTTTGTGACAACGAGAACATCCGCCCAAAAGGAACCAAAGCATTCGGTACCAAGTCAATGGAGGAGTCCTCTGGTCGATGAGGAGGCAGTTCAAGTGGAGCCAGATCGGTGAACACAGCATTGAACTCCAAGAGGTCGTATGGAACCACATGCACTCCTACAGTGGTGTTGGTGACTGAAGGAAGGGTGTGAACCTCTTGGTAGGTAGTTTCTTGCAGGCAGTTCTTTTTGCAATAGTGAGAGTCAAAGAACAACTGGTTCGTGGACCAATTGATTTGCGGGTTGTGTTTGTGTAGCCAAGAAATCCCCAGAATCATAGGGAAATGGGCAGCGCGGATTATGTCAAAACCTAGCACCTCCGTATGCTGGAATATAGTGAGGTGTAGATCTTTCGTGGTTTGCCTGATGGGTCCGGAACTAAGCGGAGCGGCATCAACTGCTTCCACATTTTGGTCTTCATTGCGATCCCTTCTGAGAAGGCCTACCTTGTTAGCCCATACTGTGTCCACAAAGTTGCCTGCTGCTACGCAATCCAGGAGAGCGAGAATCTCGAGGTCTTGGGAAGCCAAGGTAAGCTTTACTCCGATCACCATGAGTCTGGAGTCTTCAGGGTTGGTAGTTGGACTTATTGAGAGTGACACATAGGGACTTGCATGAAACCCTCGGCGACTTGTCCCTATTAGGACCGAGGGTGCTCGTTTCCCGAGCACCGGGCAGGTAGTTCTGTGCAGTTCTTAATAAATGACCGTTGGATCCACAGTAGGCACACAGACCTTTCTCTCTCCTGCGTTTTCATTCCTCTGGAGTTAAAGGGGCTCGGATTGTGCCTATCTGCATTGGTTCTTGGACCTTGGAGAGGAAGAGGTGAGAGAAGGATGTGTTTCGGCCACTCAAAAAGGGTTCCGCAAATGTCGCCTCTCATGTCTTCTTTCTTGCTGTCTAAACTCTATCTGGAGGGCAGCTCACATGAGCTCCGGGAAAGAAGCGGGATGAGGTGCTCTGGCCAACTCATCTTTGATCTCTTCCTTGAGTCCACGCCTGAAAATGATGTACTGAGATTGTCTCTTGAAAGCGGTAATGTATGAGAGAACATCCAGTTGACCCTGCCGGGCATCCAACAGGTCCTTGTCTGCTGAATAGGTCATCTCAGGCCTTTCAAATGCTTGCTTTAGTTGGGTTGTGAAGGCACCGAAGTCCTACAACACCGGGCTGGCACAGGTAACGAGCGGAGTAGCCCATGCCAGGGCCTTACCTGTCATGTTTGAGATAAGGTATCCCACCTTGGCGTGGTCAGTGGTGTAGGTATTGGCACGGAAAGCAAAATATATGTGGCAAGCGTCCAAGAATTCCTTCAGTCTCTTAGGGGTCCTGTTGAACTTGTCAGTAGACAATGCAATGGGGGTAGGTGTGAATGTGAAGGGTCACGGGCAGCTACCATCTGATGCAACACATTGTTTTCTGCCTTCAGGGTCTGCATTTCGAGTGGCATGTTCTGCACAGCTGCGACAAGCTCCTGGAAGTGCTCGGCTGTCGCCATTTCCACATATGGGCGTTGCAAACTGTCACCTTTTGCTGGTTTCTCTTCCCCAGAACCCTGTTCCACCTCCTCCTCCTCCTCACCTGAAGGTCCGGAATCCGTACTCATGGACAACTGGGGCCTCCGGGCACTGTAGTCCGTCTTTATTTTAGGTAGAGAGTGTCTCTCCCGAAAGGAAGCCACAGTGAAACCTCTAACCCGGCTCTCCTGGGGACTCCCTCCCAGAGGGGGACGTAAGGAGGAAAAAGCCTTTGTCAGGCACACAAAAAAACCATAGGTTGATGGGTGAGCAATGGAGACTCCAGCTGAGGCGAGCCGTGGGTGTAGATGGGAGATGGGGTCCTTATGGCTGGGGCGACAGCAATCTCCAAGTAATATATTCCGGGTAGGAGATGGGAAAAGGTGTGGCAGTGCTGGACTTGGCAGTAGTAAAGAGGCAGTAGCAACAGCAGTCAAAAGTACAAAGTGAAGCAGGAGGCCGGGAAAGAGAATGCCGTGTATCTGCCTGAAATGGAAGAGAGAGAGAAGAGGCACCACGGCCGAGCGCCGAGAAACAGAGAGAGAGAGGGGAGAAACCACAGTGGAGCCATGAAACCGAGAGAGAGGCAGCGAAATCGGCGATCCAAAGGAGAGCCGGACGCCAAGGAAAGAAACAGAAAGTAGAGGACAAAATAGAAAGGAAAGGAAGAAAAACACATTAGCGTTTGGGCAACAAGCAGCGGAAAGCAAAACCGCAAAGTTGCAACGCAACAGCCGCTACCGGGGGACGTGGCTTCAGTACGCAGTACGCGTCCCGGAGCAAAGAACAACTAGACTACTGCAGGCACAGTCGAACGTGGCGGAAACCTACACCCCCTAGGGGAGACCTGGCCCACAGACACCACGGAGCGAGGCGCATGACACCTGCACCGTTAACAATGCTTCCTTGATGGCTTTCCTACCATTGCCGCTGTGTCCGGCAGGGTCTGCCATGTTGGGCACAGCAGCTTCGGCAGGCAAACCCGTAGTGTGCCGGTCAGGAAATAAAAGTGCCGGTAGGTTTACCAGCACCATTATTTCCAGACCGGCACACATGTAATGAGGCCCTATGTCATTTCCACGCATGAACCTTTGTGGAATAAGCTTTAATTTGGAGCAGACTTCTATTAGAATCGCAATTGTAAACATCCTAATTTCTCTGACATTGGAATAGTTTTCCTTAGCATTTTAAATTGTAAATTGTCTTAGTTGGTATGTAAACAATTAGGACACCTTGTTCCTTTATACTCTGAAAGAAAACTGATCTTGGCAAACTCATGTGAGATTGTCTCTGTAAGCTTAATTACAATCTGATGTATCTTTTTCACTTGTAGGGTTCTACAGGCTTTTGTTCAAGCCACTACTAGGTGGCTATGCTCCAAATCAAAAAAGAGCACATGCACCTTTTATATAGCAAAACAGCCACTGAGACATGATTGTGAATGTTCTGGAATATTCTGTTATGCAACATTGCAACTAGAGGTTATTCATGCCCTCTTTTGCAATGTTTCATTATGTTTCCAAATACAGGATTCTGTGTAGCCTGTTTACGCTGTGTATGCTGTCCTGCCTACGAGTACAGCAAGTGATTTAGTCACCATATGAAGAAATCCTATGTCCTGAAGTAGATGGTTCTCAACCGCTTATAACCATCGAAACCAGTCGACCTGACCTGTTGTGGCCCCTCCACAACACTTTATGATATCTCCAAGACAAGGAGGGGATACCAAGACACTAAAGACCACAACCCAGTGTCAAATGGGTTTCTAGCACCGCAAGTGCAAAAAAATTGACATTGTTTTTAAACTTTTTCTCCCGTTCAAATCTATTTTTTTTATTTTTTTCTACCTAGACAACCACCCGCATGAAAAGGATTTTGAGACATTTGGGTTAATAAAGCACCTACTTGGAAATCCCAATGCCCCTTTACACCATTCATGTTAGCTATAAGGTGCTTGAGTCATCACTCTGAGATATATTTTCCCTCTCTAAGCAACTGAGAAACCTGTTGGGTAGTTGCCGTCTGTTTCTGCTTTTCCCAACAGGCTATTGGTGTTATCATTATAAGTGGGAGATATCCACCACCCCACACAAAGAACACCATTCAACGACCCCCTGCCTCTGATACAAACCTAAGGGGTAAGGGTACCTGATCAGAGGGCCAGAACATCTCCCGATCTAGCGTCCATCCTGGACTTCCCAAACTCCACTATCCATTCATGGCAGCTGTATACTGCTAATCCAAGTATCCTTTCCCCGTTCAACCGTCTTTTGTGTACCATTATACCCCTACGGTTAGGGATGATAATTTTTCCTCTGGCTTAAGCAAGCCACAATTTGCCCTGTTGTTATTTCCTAGAATAGATGTGTGCCATTCCTGAAATGACACTGAGAGCCTGCAGCAGCACAGGAGAGAAGAGTCCACACCCTGTAATTCAGGCAGGCGGTAAGCTGATATTTAAACGCTACATGCTCAGCTCACTTCCATTCATGAGAATGTCATTTATCATTGTTTAAGCTGTAATTTTGAAACAAGTGCTTCTTGAGCTGTATGTCACTGAGCCTCCGTTTTCTGACCATTTGGAATTTTAATTTTGTTAAAATTGCCTGCAGGCCTGTTGGCCTTGATCCTCGTTCTCCCGCGTCCCCTTCGTGGTCTCCCTCTCCCTCCCGCCTCCCGACCTGCCCACCGGCTCCCATTGGTCACCGGGCTTCTATTGCCTGGGTCTAGCGACCCGCTAGCAGCCACCTGCTCCCCTTTCCATCTGGGAAGCAGGTGAGTGCTGCCTCCATTTTCCGTTCCATTTGGAGTTTTAAGTTTATTAAAAGTGCCTGCAGGCCCCTAGGCCTTGATCCTCATTCTCCCATGTCCCCTTCCTGGTCTCCCTATACCTCCCACCTCCCGACCCGCCCACCACCTCCCATTGGCAGACTCATCGGGTCATAACTGGCCCTCTTACGGCAGCCCTCTGCCCGGCAGCCCCTGTGGCTAAGGGCCCCAAGGCAAAGGGGGGCTCCAACAAAGGCGGCCAAGAGAGTGTCAGCAGGTGTCCGCAGGGGAATCCAGAGGCCAGCCGTCAACCAGCAACAACCAAGGACCGGTAATTTAAGAGTGGCCTAGGTGGGGAGTAGAGCAATAACTCTACCCTGGAAGCCTAACCACTTATCAAATCTATCTAAAACACCTTAGTAATAAATAACACCTCCTTCCTCAACTTCACACTATTAAACATAGCTGAGTTTACTACAACACCCTTTTGACCTGTTAGGCGTAAGCCCCTCTCCCACTATAAATGACTCTCAAATCTAGCTGTGTCTAGGATTGTAATCTTCTCATCTGTGTTTAGGACTGTACTCTTTTCACCTGTTAGGCGTAGGCCTCTCTCCAACTATGCAGGACTATTAAATCAAGCTCTTTTTACGACTGTAATCTTTTCACCTGTTAGGCGTAGGCCTCTCTCCCACTATACAGGACTCTCAAATCTAGCTGTGTTTAGGACTTTAATCTTTCACCTGTTAGGCATAGGCCTCTCTCCCACTATACAGGACTCTCAAATCTAGCTGTGTTTAGGACTGTAATCTTTTTCACCTGTTAGGCATAGGCCCCATTCCCACCAAACAGGACTCTCAAATCTAACTTTGTCCAGGATTGTAATCATCTCACCTGTGTTTAGGATTGTAATCTTTCACCTGGTAAGCGTGGGCCTCTCTCCCACTGTGCAGAGCCCTCAAATCTAGCTGTGTTTAGAACTCTCATCTTTTTTCTCCTCTTGGGCGTGGGCCTCTCTCACACTGTGCTGGGCTCTCGAATCTAGCCGTGTTTAGGATTGTAGTCTTTTGGTCACCTGTGACTCAAACTTAGCAGTGTTTACTACAACACCCACTTAACCTGTTGGGCGTGGGCCCTTCTCCCACTGTGCAGGACTCTCGGATCTCGCTGTGTTTAGGACTGTGATCTTTTCACCTGTTAGGCGTCGGCCTCTCTCGCACTATACAGGACTCTCAAATCTAGATGTGTCTAGGATTGTAATCTTCTCACCTGTGTTTAGGACTGTAATCTTTTCACCTGTTAGGCGTAGGCCTCTCTCCCACTATACAGGACTATCAAATCTAGCTGTGTTTACAACTGTAATCTTTTCACCTGTTAGGCGTAGGCCTCTCTCCCACTATACAGGACTCTCAAATCTAGCTGTGTTTAGGACTGTAATCTTTTTCACCTGTTAGGCATAGGCCCCATTCCCACCATACAGGACTCTCAAATCTAACTTTGTCCAGGATTGTAATCATCTCACCTGTGTTTAGGATTGTAATTTTCTCACCTATGTTTAGGACAGTAATCTTTTCACCTGTTAGATGTAGGCCTCTCTGCCACTATACAGGACTCTCAAATTGAACTGTCTCTAGGATTGTAATCTTCTCACCTGCGTTTATGATTGTAATCTTCTCACCTGTGTTTAGGATTGTAATCTTTCACCTGGTAAGCGTGGGCCTCTCTCCCACTGTGCAGAACCCTCAAATCTAGCTGTGTTTAGAACTCTCATCTTTTTTCACCTCTTGGGCGTGGGCCTCTCTCACACTGTGCTGGGCTCTCGAATCTAGCCGTGTTTAGGATTGTAGTCTTTTGGTCACCTGTGACTCAAACTTAGCAGTGTTTACTACAACACCCACTTAACCTGTTGGGCGTGGGCCCTTCTCCCACTGTGCAGGACTCTCGGATCTCGCTGTGTTTAGGACTGTGATCTTTTCACCTGTTAGGCGTAGGCCTCTCCCCCACTATACAGGACTATCAAATCTAGCTGTGTTTACAACTGTAATCTTTTCACCTGTTAAGCGTAGGCCTCTCTCCCACTATACAGGACTCTCAAATCTAGATGTGTCTAGGATTATAATCTTCTCATCTGTGTTTAGGACTGTAATCTTTTCACCTGGTAGGCGTAGGCCACTCCCCCACTATACAGGACTATCAAATCTAGCTGTGTTTACAACTGTAATCTTTTCACCTGTTAAGCGTAGGCCTCTCTCCCACTATACAGGACTCTCAAATCTAGCTGTGTTTAGGACTGTAATCTTTTTCACCTGTTAGGCGTAGGCCCCTCTCCCACTATACAGGACTCTCAAATATAACTGTGTCCAGGATTGTAATCTTCTCACATGTGTTTAGGATTGTAATCTTCTCACTTGTGTTTAGGATTGTAATTTTCTCACCTATGTTTAGGACGGCAATCTTTTCACCTATTAGACGTAGGCCTCTCTCCCACTATACAGGACTCTCAAATGTAACTGTCTCTAGGATTGTAATCTTCTCACCTGTGTTTATGACCCACTGAACCTGCTGGGCGTGGGCCCCTCTCCCACTGTGCAGGACTCTCAGATCTAGCTGTGTTTGGCACTGTATTCATTGGTTCACTTGTCACAAACCTGGCTGTGTTTAGCACTGCACCCATTTGATCTGTCGAGCATAGGCCTCTCCGCCACTGTGCAGGGCGCCCAAGTCTAGCAGTGCCCTACTTCAAAATTGCATTGTTGATTGCGGGCCTCTCTCCTACTATACAGGACGCTCATATGTGACCGACCTACTTCTATCTAGAGAGCGTCACTGTGGAGTGAGATCTTTGGCTGATTATTGTGGCGGGATATTGTGATTAGGGGCGCACGCCTCATTAGATGTCACAGTGATTGATAGTTATGTCCATGAGGACAACTCTGTAGTTACTAGCTATCCTTCCTAACCCCGCTTAGTTGGCTCACCACAGTGAACCTTGTCCAGGGAGACAACTGTCATATTAAGGACAGCCAACGTTAACCGAACGATATAATCCTAACAAACCTCCCCTACCTTATGCAAAACAGCGACTGAACAAGTCAGCAATACCAGCTGACCTCCTACAGACAGTACCCAAACATGTAGCGGACAATTCCCCACACCCAATACTACACCACAAGACAGCGGACCAAAGCAAAACAAACAAATAAAGACCAAAACAATTCTCAACCTCAAAATGCCATGCAAATGACCTGTACCGAGGGAAAGAAAAAGAGCAGAAAGAACAAACACACTGGAACAGCAACAAAGACTCGCAACTGCAGAACACACCCCCACAGACAGGAACAACAACCGAACCAACGAAGAGAGAAGAGGAAAAATCCCTCCACTTAACTCCACATACCTCGCAAACAACCAGTCACCAGAATGAACCAACCCAACACGAGAATCAGCAACAGCAGACAACCAAACACAACCACGCAGAAGAAGAACGGACAACGCTAGAAATAACAAAAACATAATCGACTCAATAACACCTTACATCACCAAATCAAGACTAACTTCCATTCGACACCCATAATCCTTGGAAGAAGAACCTGATGAAAACAAAAACCCAAGACTGAACCTAGCAGAACTTTTCGACGACACAGACGCACCTGTGCCAACACCTCAACTAGAGGTCGACCTGTAAGGAAACCCCAACATCGATCAGAAGACGACCCCAACAATAAAGCCCAAACCAAACCACACCTCTAAACTCCACTGCAATCTAATAGACGCAAGATCCATATCAAAACACTCAACAGAGATCTTTGACCTTCTCTATGACAACGGCATTGACATCTTATTCATCACAGAAACATGGCTGGACGACAACTACAAAATCACACTCCAAAGCTGCCTCCCAACCAACTTCAAATGCCTTAAAATAAACAGGAAAATAAAAAAGGAGGAGGCCTCGCGATAACATTCAAAGGGCACCTGAAAATAAAAATAGACAAACCTCTCAACATCATCAACTGCGAAACCATGATCATACACATATCAGCGAACCCAAAAACCAACATCACATTTATCCTGGTGTACAGACCCCATCATACGATGCAGCCTTTGTCAATAACTTCATATAAGTCATCACCACATAGCCATCAAGCACAAACTTCTAATTATCCTGGGGGACTTCATAATCTGGTTTGAAGCAAGTCACGCCAACTCCCAAAACTCACCGGGCCTCATTACGCGGTAGGCGGTAGCCATGGTGCTATTAGCGCCATGGCTACCCCCTTACCGCATTCCGGGTCTGTGTTCCCGGAATAGGGACCTACCGGGTCATTCTGACCTTGGAGGACCCGGTAAGTCCCCATTCTGGGAACCATTCCCCATTCCATTTCAGCCTCAATGGCTCAATGGGAATGGGGATGGAGCTAATAACGGGCCTGCTATAAGCGGGCCCGTTATTAGTTCTGAAGTACCTCAACGGGTCCCTTCCCTAACGCCTGGTAAAGGCAAGGGACCCGCTAAGGGACCTCATAGTAGGGCGGTAAGGGATTACCAGCACCGGTGCCCTTACCGGTGCCGGTAATCCCTTACCGCCTACCGCGTAATGAGGCCCACTGATTGGACAACTTACAACCATGAAACTATGACAGCTGGTCAAAGGGGCAACACACTCGGCAGGACACACCATTGACACAATCTTCACCAAGGAAAAACTTATCACCACAGCACCACCAATACAAATATTGTGGAGCGAACATCTCATCATCCCATTCGTCATCAGACTACCAAGTCTACTCTGCATCCAGGCCCCCAAACTCGCAACCACCACAAAAAGAAACTGGAAAACCGTCAAAGCAAGCAACCTGTTCGAACAACTGGAAACAACCAAACCCTCAATTAGAGAACTAGAGCTGGCTAACCTAGACGGGAAAGCGGAGCTACTACACAAGTGGATCGCTGATACAATTGAAAAGATCGCCCCGGAAAAACCATTTACCCCATCAAAAAAAAGGGCAATGGCAAAATGGATCACCCCACTACTAAGCTCCATGAAAAAGGACAAGAAGATGGAGCTGGAATGGAGGAAAGAATACAACCCAGGCAAAAAAATACTGTTCCAGAAACAAATCAGAGCATGCAAGAAGGAAATACAAAAGGCGAAGAGAAGGCATTATGAATACAGAATCACCAATGCGACAAACACACAAAAAGAAATGTTCAACATCATTAAAGAAATGAGAAACCCACCAGGCTGTGATAACACCCCAACCCCCTCAGAGAAACTTTGCAACGACCTGGCAGACCCCTTCAAGAATAAAATCAACAATGTCTGACAATTCATACACAACAGACCAACCAACCATAACATTCAACAAACAGGACCTAACACAGAACCACAACACAAACTCCAAAACTTTCCCAAAATATCAGCAGAGGCTTGGTGAAACACAGCAAGAAAGCAGGGTCACCCATGGATCCCTGCCCACCAGACATCTACAAATCAATCCTCGCACAAGGAACGCCATCAGAATACTACAGAAACCTCCTAAGTCTCTCACTAGCAACAGGAACCGTACCAAGAACCTTCAAATCAGCATATATCAAACCACTTTTAAAAAACACAAGCGGCGACGTAGAAGACCTCTCTAACTACAGGCCGATCTCAAACATTCCCTACCCAGCAAAACTCCTGGAAACCTACGTATAAGAACTAACCCAAGAACATGTTGAAAAACACCATCTGCTAGAGCAAGCACAAGTCGGTTTCAGACCCGCAAGAGGAATAGAAACAGAACTACTATCCATCTGGGACGACCTAAAAACAAATGCGGACTCTGACACAACCTCAGCCCTGATTCTGCTTGACCTCTCTGCAGCCTTCGACACAGTTAGCTATGACCCCCTAACCAAAAGACTAGAAGACATAGGCATAATGGACATGGCACTACTCTGGATTAAATCATTCCTAGCAGACAGAACAGAAACCGTATGGATAAAGCCCTTCAAATCCACCCCACGAGTTAACGACTGTGGAGTACCATTATCACCACTATACTTCAACATCTACCAAACTCCAGTAATCAGAATCTTCAAAAAATACAAAATTACATGCTACAACTACGCAGATGACACTCAAATCATCTACAAAATCGAAGACACTCAAGCCGATCACTCAACCCCAATCGAGTGTCTAAAAGAAGTCTTTAACTGGATGAACGCCAACAACTTGAAAATCAACCCAGGAAAGACAGAAATCTTGATTATATCCAAAAACCAAGAGAACAACACCTACAGTCCATGGCCAATGGAAATGGGAACCGCACCAACGCCATCTAAGGTAGTAAATAATCTGGGAGTTCTGATGGACAACACCCTAATCTTAGAACCACAAATAAACGCTATAATCAAGAACGCTTCCTCCTCCTTCAAACGGCAAGAAGAATCTTACCTTACCTCTCCTTCACCCACAAAACACTCACAATCGTCGCCCTCATCGTGTCAAGAATCGACTATGCAAACAGCCTCTATCTCGGGATACCAGAATACCTCCTGAAGAAACTACAACAGATCCAAAACACAGCAGCAAGACTGCTCCTCAAACTATCCAGAAGAGACCACATCACTCCAGCCCTAAAAACACTGCATTGGCTCCCAATCAAACATCCCATCACCTTCAAAACAATGTGCATAACGCACAGGGCAATCAGTGGACAATGAGCTGAATTCCTACAAAAGAAATTAACAATCTACAAGCCAACAAGACTCCTTAGATTAAGCAACGAAATCCGTCTGGAACAAAAACCATACCTTAAGAAAGAACTTGGGGGCTCCTCCTTCTCCCACTTAGCCGCAAAAACCTGGAACAACATCCCGAAAGAAATAAGAAACACCAAAGACCACATACAATTCAGAAAACTACTAAAAACCTGGCTCTTCAACATCACAGATTCAAAATGAAAAAGCTAAACTACTAAATGAGAAAAGGATGACAAACCTAGGACAACACTGACAACATCTAGAACCGAATAAAGAAACCCTTACTGCAACAAGAGAGACGATGCTACATTGAATAGGACACGAGCAACACCCATAAGGATAGGAATCAGCATCCTCAGCCAACTTCCAGCAAACAACCTCACCTGATCCATAATCGCTACTAGAGATCACACTTGTATAGAGTTGTATGAACGTTAGCACTTGTCACACTCGAACAAAGGTATGGATACTGGCAGGGGCATTGACCAAAGGGAGTTGTGAATGAAGGCAGATGCCGTCCATGGACATAATTGCAAGTGTTGGCATTTGCTACGCTCTGAAGGTGCAGGGAGTGGTAGCATGCATAAGCAACTGAATAAGATGATGAATGCTGAGCAGCCGCCACACATGGAGGGAGTAACCCTGGCTGACCAATGCCACGCACCGACTAGGGCAAGGTTATGAATGTAAGTGGATGCCAGGTGGGAAAGAGACTGAGTGTTGGATAGCCCCAGATCTGGACGGAGATGCAGAGATACTCATGCACCCCACCTGAAGAGAATATGGAAGTTTAGTGCCTCGCTTCTAGACAGCGAGGCCAATTAACCAACCCACTAACAATTTCGCCCCTCTGCATACACCTCTCAAACTTTAAACAAACACAACCACAAGCCTACAACACAACAATCCACACAAACTTTACTACACTGCAACAACAAAACAAACCACACATAGACCTTCATAACAGCACACAATGGTTACGGACCATAAAACACCCCAAGCCCAGCCAACAGACTTCCGGGCCGAGGCGGCCAACAGCACATCACTGCTCTCTTGCACTTTTACAGCTTATTCCTACTAACTCATCTCCCACCGCTCCCTTTTTTCAGAGCCACTCCGGTGGTGATAGTGCGCAGTACAAATATCCTTTGATGTTAACATTAACATTAACATTAACATATATGGATGGTAGCTGCATTGACTTTGGTTCGCATATACTAGCAGCTGAGATTGGTAAAGCTATTTGAGTAGCTGCCTCCCAAGCACCGAGGCTTTTGCACTTGTTTCTGGGATTAGATCCCTTCCTAGTGACGGTGACTGTGGGATTTACTCCTTTGAACCGCCCAGCCTCTAGTTAAGGATCTGTCTAACGGTGACTACTGGACCTTGTATTATTAACTGAATACTCCCCCCCTGCATTAATACACGCTTTGAGCGACCAGCCTAGTGGATATGGGGATGCCTGGTAAAGTCCAGAACTGCAGCAAAGGCAGCTGTCTGCTGCACTAAAAAACCTTATGGTCCTCGATCAGGAAAGTAGGTTGGAGCCTGCCCAGCCATACTGGAGCCACACGAACAAGGAGAGCCTTACAGGGGTATTAACAGGGGTATTATGAAGGGGCCGCAGATGGCTCAAAAACGCAAACTGGATGCATACTTTCCTAATAAAACGGCCACCCTGGAGACAGCCCTGGTAACTGCAGAAGTCCGGCACAGTTCATTAGAGGTTGATAAGAGCTTCCATCCGTTAGATCTGGACAATGATTTGTTACTTCAACTTTGCTAAGCTTTACAAGGAAATCCACCTGCGACTCAGGACATGGCAGAATCTGGCCATCCTGCCCCTATGTGGGGGCTAGCCTCTGTGAGTACTGAATCTGGTCAGGGCTCTAATCGGGCACTGGAAGACTCGACAGTAGCTTGCACTGGAGGGCAGGGCATCTCAGTGTCTGGACGCTCGGTGACCTCGGCTCCTTTTTCAGCTATTCATTTTACAGCCAGTAGGCTCCAGGTGCTTACTACACATAACCAACGATTATCTGTTAGCCCTAATCTGCTAAATGAATCAGAATCAGCATTCTCTGGCTCAGCGCATGAAGAATACAGTACCCATAATACTTCAGGAACCACACAGAGTAATGGAGTATTAAACTTTGCTGTAAAGATTCTTCTGAAACTCTGTGGCACGCTGCATGAAGATCTGAAAGCGCAAGGGGTGACTATAGCAGCAATCTACAGGTTATTAACCCACCATAAACCTGCAGAAGGCCTCTCTATTATAGATCTTTGGGACGAAGCAACTCAAAAACCTCAATGTAAAACTCTAAACCATTATCCTGCAAGCCGCCCGTGATTGTTGAGGAGGACACAGCACCTGATTATGTGTCTCCAAATAGCGGTGACCCAGAGGTGAACTCGCCGACGTTTTATCCTTCCAGGAAAAAATGGAGACTTGAAAAAAGATTGCATTTAAAGGTTTCCAAACAGTCTAAACCTAGATTATCACCTATGGTGGAGAACATATTGGCAGAAGTACAACCCTTAAATTCAACTCTGCGCCCAGGCAATAACAATGTCTCAAAGAAACAATGGAAAAGAGCTGCCTGGCGTAAAAGAAGGTCGGCTCAGTCAGTGGGCACCTTAACAAGTTGGTTGGTTGAAGAAAAAGATCGACTATTGAAAGAAGAGCGAGTTTCCCCCACTAAAGGGAATATTGATCTCTTTCCAAATACTGCCAATGGGCAAGAGGAAGTTAAAATACCACAACCTGACCTATTACATCATGGCCGAGACTCCACCCCTAGGAAAACTCCCACTGTAATCTTAGATGAGAAAAAACTCACTATAACTTCATCAGATACTTCCAAAACCCGCCGTCAATTAAACCGTTCAGCACTCATGGCATTGTTCAGTAAAATCCCATCTTTACAGATCTTGAATTCAGGACATTTCGATTTAATTGAACCGCTGCGCAATCCATGGGGAAAAATAACACAGATCCATTGCTGTCTACCAGAAACTGCGGTGCTTATACGTAGACATTAGTCTTCTCTTGCACTTCTGGGATACTCATTGGATGTTCCGCTCTCCATGGAAGCAAACCCTACATGTTTTACTGAGTGTAATTGCCCTCAAGTGGCTGTAACTTTTATTCCTCAACAAAAGATTTCTCAAGCACCTGCTCCTCAAGTTCAGCGATGACCAAGGATGGGAATGGCTGATGAGAATGATCCCACAAAAGAGATCAACAGAATGAAATAATTGTATTTTAAGCTGGAACACGAAGGGGCTTAATCATTGGCTTGCCCAGAGTGGGTCTCGAGAACTGCTTATGACCTGTGAAATATTCATCCTTCAGGAGACCTGGGTACCTTTGAGTTGGAGTTTGATTGGTATGTAATATATCAGACTCAGGCTATTAAGGGCAAGCGTGGCCGACCATCAGGTGGATTATTGATCAGTGTTAAAAAGGTTTTGACTCAAGAATTATTCACCAGGGCCAATTGGGAGGTAATGTATTGGCTGTTGAAATTTCTCCACCTGAGCGATGGGGGGTAAGCAAGAATATACTGGTAGTCAACATTTACGATCCTCCTGGGATCCGACCTGACGGAGTCTATAATCAATTAATTGGACTCTATAATTTCTTCATGTAAAAGAACCTATAGAGAGGTGATACCCAACCATGCGGGGAACAGAATCCGATGGACACAGAAAAATATTGAAAAGATGTGTACCATTACTTTCCCTTTAGGATTTGGTGTGGGTAATACATTATGGGGTAAAAACCCTGAAGCAATTGCAGTATGGATTCAACAACTAACCCACTCAGTCTTTAAGAGCAATACTAAGTCTGCTATAATGTGGAAAGCTGGTGGAAGCAAAGGTTTTGATATTAACATTTGTGATCAAAAACGTAAGACGCGTCGAGCAATCAGAGAATCTCCCATTCTGGTGAAACCTCTCAGGCTGGTAGCAGTGTAAACGCTATAAAGCGGGTATTCCGCTCCTGCCTGAGACACTATCGGCTGTCTGAGCAAAGATCTGCTTGGCAGAATTTTGTATAAGTAATGATTAGCAAAGACAGCCGAAAAATATGGAATTTATTAACACAAATAAGGGAAGAACTGTGGACCAGAATTTTCAACCCCATACCGGGTGAACAATGGGTCATGCACATATTGGCTTAATTCTATATTGATAAGCTTCCACCCCCCCCCCACTGTACAGTACCTCCATGAGACCTGGCCATTACTTCTTAGCCATAGGATACTGATGAATACTATATTGAAACTCAAGTCATCTAATTCTCCTTGCCCGAATGGTCTGGCAAATACAGTGTTAAAAAAAGACTTTTGCGACAATGGTGCTAAGGCAATTACAATCCTGGGCCACTACTAATAATATTTTTAATTTTGCCCAGACAGGCTTTTGCACGGGTTCAGGCACTACTCACAACATCAGAGTTCTTGATCAACTCATACACACGACACGTAGTAGAAAGGAAGCGACTCTCTATATCGCGTTTGTTGATTTCAGAAGTGCCTTTGACCAAGTCGACCGGGAGATGTTATGGGCAAAGCTTAGAGACTTGAACTGTCCTCCCTTGTTATTGCATATTCTGGTTCTATTGCACAGTAACAATCTAGCTAGTGTAAGACTGAATAATGAGGGGGAAGTCTCAAATCCCATTCATATAAACTTGGGTGTCAAGCAAGGGTGCTTAGCGGCCTCCATACTGTATTGGCACATCCCTAGATGCCTAGAGACCCAAGCTACTCCTCACTGATGAGCCCCAACAAGGGTGAAACATGTTTGGGGATGCTTGTGGTCTCGTGCAGAAGGGATGTGACCTAGCAGTTCGGGCTGGACTTCCCCTTTTTGGGTGAGACCAAGCCTGATTTGCATATGGTCTTTCCCCTTCTGTAATGGCTTGGCAGGGGAAGAATGATGGTCTGGAGGGTTGCCCTGAGCAATGCCAGTGGTTAAGATTCAGTATAAACCTTCCAGCCATCACCTCTTTGTTTTTGCTTTGTCACCCCGAGTGGGACGGGTATGCCCGACGTGGGTCCCGTGCCTGCTGGGCCTAGAGACCCAAGCTACTCCTCACTGATAAGCCCCAACAGCCCAGCCATCACCTCTTTGTTTTAGCAATTGAAGACAGGCATTGCCGTATTTGTGGCATATCATGAAAATTGGAATCAGCTAGACACGTACTTGCACAATGTGCCAACTTGGCGTATTTATATATGTGCATGCATCCACAGCTATGAGGAAATCATTGCAGACTCTTTCGAGGACTATTGTTAGAACTCTGATACCATCTCTATCGAACTTGCTCTATTTAGGGTGTGGCTGCATGTAAATTCCTTGTAGTCTGATTAAGGATACCACTCCTTTATCTACCACACAGCTTCTTGAAGTAGGGCAATGCCGGGTTTTACTGCTTACTGCTTACATTATCCTCCATGAAATGATCTAAGATTTGACGAAGTGGTTGAATCAAATAGTCTGAAATAATTCGAAAGGCTGTGAATTCATTCTTATGTTGATTCTTTCCTTGATGAACCTTTGATGAACTGTAGAATTGAGTTGTTTTGGTGTGATCATACATGTATTTTATGATGATTTATGTTTTTATTTAGCTTAGTTAACCATTATTGGTTTTACATATACATATCTGTATTTCAAATTGTGTGCATCTTATGATTATGACTATGGTTATGTATTTTATATGGCTAAGTTTGTGTAAAGTTCAAATTTTTAACTAAATCACAATACACATATTAATTAAGTAATTCTGAGAGGTATTGCTGATCTCATAGTGGTAGGGAGCGCTTAAAGGACAGGGAATGGACCACCAACAGTAGCAGTTCTGCGTCAAAGGAGGAGTGGACCGAGGTGCAGCGGAAAAGGAAGTCTGTCAAAAGGTCTGGTGAAATACCCACTTCGGCAGATAAAGGTCATAAAAAGCTTCATGACTCCCTACCATAAGAATGCAAAATACTCATTATGGGAGCATCTAGAGCTTTATGACCAAATGATGATATACTTTGTTATAAAAATGATGGGAATTGCATGGAATTTGCTAAGTGGACGTTCTCCCTTGAATAGTCCAGCTTCTTTGAAGGGCTGGAGGACCAAGATCACCAAAAATGGTCCACCTATAAGGCGACCATTCTGACACACTTCTCAATCCATTGGAACCCACAGACGGCATATAACCATATAACCTGCAGTATGGGGAAGACCAAGTACCTAGGGTTTGTGCAGCATCTGAAATTAGCATTTTCACAGACCTCTAGGCGGGTGAACACCAATATCTGGGAGTTCATCAACACATATTTTCACGTGCTCCCAAAATACATATTGACCCAATTAGTAAGGGATTTCCATGAGCGTAGGACACTGGATTAGGGGATAGAACTGGCCACCAGGATCTATGAGATCCAAAAGCCCTCTGAAAGTAAGAATAAACAAACAAAAAAACCTTCAAACACACTTGCCGCTGCAAAGGTAGCAGAGGTGAAAAATATCCCCCCATTGGATTTGTAGATGGGAGAGGCCTAAAAATACTCCTCCCACCAATCAGCAGAACGAGAGGCGGATGACACCCTCAGATCCAACCAAATCGGGTGGTAGCCAGGCAGGATACCAGACCAACACTACATCTGACCCTGCCACCTACTTCAGTCTAAGATACAAGGGTAACAGACCCATCCTGGGCTATGTCTAAACTCCCCCAGCACAGTAGGTACAGCCCCGAGAAACTTCCCTTAAAACTTCCCTTCAATCCTCCGTCAGGAGGGATGAAATACTCCACCCCTCAACCTAAGCTTCTTTCCCAGATACCCTTCAAACCCTAATTTCCAAAATAATTCTCCTCTCTATCCCCACCCCCCCTGCTTTCAGGATAATAGATTCTTGAACCCAGGAGAAGGGAGACATAGGATGGAAGATTATCAGGGAAACTCCCAATACCCAAGCTACTCTGGGACAACTGCCATTTCCAAAGATATGAATCCAGACCTCCCTACCAACCAGAAAAAATGTCACAACTGGAGTGAGTGAAAAAGTGAAAAGTCCAACAATTAACTCATGACCTGGGACGCATGTTGAGGGCTCAGCAGAAACCTCAACTGGAAACTGCTGCCCCAAATAATTTAACACCTGAGTCTGATTCCCTGGGGGGGGCAATGACAGGAAGACACCTCTGACAACCAACAGGCTCCAGAGGAGGGGTCCCGGGTGGAAGGGAGATGTGAAGCCCTAGAAGAAGCTTCATTTCCTACCAGAACAAAACTCCTGGAATTTTTACTTGCTCAGTTTGTCGGTGCCGCCATTTTGAAGCGGAGTGAGTGTGCATGCAAGAGCACCTATATTAAAGCGTGATGATTCCCACTTTAAGTATAGTGATGGCGAAAAGACTTAGGACCTCATTACGAACCTGGCGGTAGGGGGTTAACGGGGCCGGTAGAGCGGCCAGCCCCGTTAACCCCCTACCGCCTCATTGCGAGGTCTGCTTGCGGGACTCGCTAAGGACGCCTGGAAAAACCAGACATCCTTAGCGGGACCCGCGAGCAGACCAGGATGCTAACCAGGATGCTAACAATGGGCCCATCATTAACGGGCCCGTTGTTAGCATCAACCCCATTCGCATCGAGCCCTATGGGGGCTGAAATGGGAATGGTGATGTACCGGGTCTGGATTCCTTGATTGGGGAAATACTGGGCCCTCCAAGGTCGGAATGGCCTGGTATTTTCCCATTCAGGGAACCCGGACCTGGTACCCGGAATGGGGGTAGCATGCCGCGAAAAGCAGCCTGGTTATCTCCAGGGTCGTAATGCAGCCCCTGGTCTTATATTTTTCCAAAACAATAGGTTTTTAAATATAAATTGAATGCTTCAGATTTATGCCTGTATAGCCGAACAGCCCCCCTTGGCTTCCCTTACTTTCAACACAGAGATTCTCTTAGGTCTATGCATTGGGCTATTTGTAATCCGGCTAGCAAGGTTTTGAGTCATACTTACATGCTATGTCATGATCAGAAGTGTGCGTCGAGTGTGCAAAGTAGCTGAAATATAAGTGTATTTGGACAGGGAAAGAGCAAAACAAAATGTAAACAAATCAATTATACTGAGACTCTTATTGAATTGCTTTATCATAGTAGTTACATTTCACATTCGACTCTTGTTATGTGTTATTAAGTTAAACTAGTATATTTCAGAGGAAACATATCATCTCATCGTCAGGGTTCAACCCTGTCACAGTGGCATTTAAAAAACAAATAGTTCTTGCTTCGGCCTGTCTCAATTTCAAAAGTCTGTCGCCCCCTCTTCTAGCTTGAGGAATATGTTACAAACCTATTAATCTCATTGCTGTTTTTTCTTCCACCTGGTGATGTATCTGCCAATGATAAGCTAAAGGGAACCTTGGATGCTGGCTCCCAATTGTTGTCATGTGCTCTCGAATCCTTGTGCGGAGCTCTCTCTTGGTGCTGCCAATATATATTTTATGGCATATGCACATAATCCCATATACCGCAAATTTGGTTCTACACTTTATTTCCTGTTTGATCTTGGCAGTTAGTCCATTGATATCACAGAATTCCTTAGTTTGCGCATGCGCATATTTACACATCATGCAAAAGCTGAATTTTCTGAATCCAATATGGTCTGCTTCCAACCAGGTCTTGTTTCTTTAGTCTTTTTACATTGGGTAGTAATGATGCGCTCACAATCCTTCTCAAAGTATCCGCTCGTTTGAATATCATTGTGGGTTTAGTATCAATATAGTTCACAATATGTTCGTCCAATCTAAGGAGGTAGCAATGTTTATGCAGGACTTTGCGCAAGACATGGTGGTTCTGACTGTATTTAGTGATGAATCTCACTGGCATTGTTTTCGTTGCACCTTCCTGTCTATTCAAGGGTGTCTGATTGCTCCTTACCCCTTGTAACGTTGTAGGCTCTCTCTATGTTGGTTTTGGTGTATCCTCGTTGTTTGAACCTGGTCCTCAAAAGACTACATTCTTCCTCAAATGTATCATCTTTGTGGCAATTACGTCTAACTCTCGTGTATTCCCCAATTGGGATGTTGTCTATGGTAGGTTTGAAATGGCACCTTTTGGCATGTAACATGAAGTTGACTTCTGTTTCCTTTCTGTATGTCCATGTCTCCAACTTATTACCTTCTGCATGGATTGTAAGGTCTAAATAATTCATGTGTGTCTTGCTACATAGACCTGTAAATTCAATTCAGAATCCATTTGCATTTAATCGGTTAATAAATCTTGAAAAATCTTCTGTTCCTCCTTCCCAAATGAGAAGGACATTTTCAATATATCGCGTCCAGAGTTTGAACTTGTTCTTGTAGTCCGGGTCTTTGTACACAAGGTAGTCCTCAAACATACCCATAATTAAGTTGGCCCATGCCCACTCCCTTTGTTTGTTGGTATATACAATCATTGAAAGTAAAAATGTTATGGTCCAAAGTTAATTGTAACATTTCCTTAATCATCTGTGTTTGCCGATAGTATGACACTGAGTCTTCCTTAAAAGCGCAGTCAATTGTAGTAATTGCCTATTTGTATTGAATGGACGTATATAGGGCCTTTACGTCCAAGGTGGCTAGTTTGTATGTTTCTTGCCACTTCAGTGTCTTAAGAATGTCGATGACGCTCGGTGTGTCCCTCAAGTAAGATTTAACCTTACTGGCTCTTGGTCTGAGAATGTTGTCTAAATATTGTAAAATGTTCTCCGTTGCCCATCCGATTCCACTGAGTGTTGGGCACCCCTCAGGGATTTGATCATACATTTTGTGTATCTTAGGTAAAAAATACATTGCTGGTGTTACGGGTTCTTTAATCATGAAGTAGGCTCTTTCATCATCAGTTATCAGTCCTCTCCTGTGCCAAGTAGTAATATACTGTTCCAATTCCTTGATGATCATCAGTTTAGGATTCTCTGTTAGTGTTATGTAGCATCCTGGTGATGTGAGGTGGTTTGAGGCCATTTCTAAGTAATCATCCCTATCCATAATGACGATGTTGCCTCCTTTGTCCGCTTCCTTGATTGTTATCGATACATCTTCTGCCAGTCTTTTTAAGGCTTGCCTTTCTGCGGGTGTCAGATTTTTATTATAGCTTCTTTTCTTCTTCTTCCTTTCTCTTTCTGAAATCTTGTATAATTCATCCAAAACTGCTTTGTAGAAAGTGTCAATCACGTTGTCTGTTGATAGTTGCAGAAGGAATTTGGATTTATTCCTAAGTTCTTTCGGAGTAAGAGTATCTGATTTGATATTCAGTTTTTGTAGCAGATTCCTCATTTCATAATCCTCTGTTTCCATTAAAGAATGCAAGAAAAAGGTGTCTTAAATTTCCTGGATGGTTAGTTCACTAATTGGTGCAGGTGTGTTTCTTTGGAATTTCTCTGGTGCTTTAGTTGGAAAAATAATGTTTACTTTCATTTTCCGGACAAACTTCAACAAATCTATGTGCACATCAATATGGTTGTAATTAACAGATGGTGCAAAGGAGAGTCCCTTGTTGAGCACAAATCTTTCATCTTTCGTTATGTCCCGTTTGGAAAGTTTGAGTACTAAGTCCTTCACTGTTTGTTCCGGTTCACCTCTTTCGCATTGGCCCTTGTATACCTTTTGTTGAAATTGGCCAATGCATCGGGATTTCCAAAGTCTTCTACCCCCCTCCTTCCTCTCCTCCTGGTGTGACTTGGGTAATTCCCATAGGTCCTGGAATCTGAAAACGGACCAATTTGTATGATGGATTTGGTTGGACACTCCTATTCCCCTTTTTGTAGCTTTTGATTTGATTCATGTTACTCCGTTGATCTTGATTGCCATTCTCAGGTGGATTCAAAATACTGTTTTCTGATGTGTTTGGTTCCTCTTGGTCTGGGTTTTCTGTTTCCGAGTCTGCCTCTGAGCTTGTAGATGATGTGTTTGGTGTAGAGTTTTTGGATGATGGCTTCGAATTCTGATTATACTTCGTCTGGAATGTGTAAACTCGATCTTCCTTGTACTCTCTTTCATCTCTATAGCTCTTCCTTAATTTCCTGATTTTTATTTCATCCTGGTACACTTGTAGTATCTCGTAAATTCTTTCGAAATTCTTTTCCTTAGTAGCGTCAAGTGCTTTCATTTCAGCTATTTCTTTCTTTAGAATATCAATACCTTCTAGTGCCCTTTTGTGTTCTCTCTTGGCATGTTCAATCAGCAACTCAATCATTGTCATGGAGCTGGAGCTCAGGTTTTTCTCCCAGGCGTCGGCCAGGTCACTATCTTGTTCATTGTTGAAATTGGGGAATTAGCGGTTTCTTGCTATATCCGCTTTTCTAACAGGACGCGATAAACCATTACCATATAATCACGGATACCATTAGAAAGCAACTACTAATCGAACCAAATAGGCTTTACAGAGGAGTCGCCGCCAGACCACCTTTCACTAAAGCCAGCCCCCTTCTTTTTTCATATCTTCGTTGAAGCTGGCACCAGGCAGACCCGTTGCCTTATATAATTTGCTTTAAAACAATGGCATCATACTTACGCAACCACGAAGAAGAAACTAGAAATCTTTTTACAGCTCGTGGAGACATGACGCAAGCTTTTGCCAATTTAGGCACCAAAAAAAGAGGATCTCCGTTACAAATTTGTTAAATTGGAAAGAATCTCAAAGAAATAAATTGAGAAATATTGGGAGGAAGTATTCCTAGAGAACTATGTCCAAACTAACCGCATCCCCAGAGGCCTAAGGATCCTAATATTCCCCAAAGTTCAATAATTTTGCTGGCGGTCCGCGCAACAGTCCGAGCGCGCCTCTCCCCGCAACCCAATACATCACAATGATTAATATACTGTGAAAGTATTTATGAGGTGGCATGATACATAAAAGCTAAATAAAGAACTGCACAGTCACTTACCCGTGTTCTCTGTTATTGGGAAAACAATTGTGTGATGCAAAGATTGTGTTGTATGATAGCCACGGCAGGAAGTGTTTGTTTGCCAGGCAACATAATCTTGGTCATGATAGAAACTGTAGAAGGACTAATCTACATCCTGTAAAACTTGTTGTGAAAAATGGGCACCATGTTAGCCCATATCTATAATGGCCTTAAAGTTATTACCCGGTGTTGCTGTGCACAGTCTTATAGTGTTAAGTTATATTAAGGGGCAAACCCTAAGCCTATATGCTCTCACTATTGAATGTTATGTGGATTGTGAATCGCAGTATAGTGTCCACGTGACGCTCTCATCCGATGCTAGTTGGAGTCATCAAATTAATTACTCTGTTGGGCCAATAACCCTTATCCCGTTTGGCAGATGACCCTAAGAACTTGAAGAAGTGTGATGCCACTATGTTAGCCTCAGAGGGAAATATTCTGCTCTCCTTGCCCCGTACCAGTGGCAACCCAAAAGCCATTGGCAGTAAAGAAGTCAAGAGTTGTGTTAGGAGTCATCTCAATGACCACTTGATACACTTATTTGGATTAAGTGTGCTTTCATTTTTTGTCTTCAATTTTTTGTCTTGAATATCTAAAACATGATGTTACATCCCGTCATAAAGTTATGTTTCCCTTCACAAATATTGTGCTTCCCTCAACACGTCTTTCTCCAAAAACAATCAGATGGTTCATCAGGAGGGTTGATAAAGTCTGCTTTTGTCCTTTCAATTGTATTTCAATTATTATCCTTTTAATTTGTTGTCTTGGGTGTCTGGTGTTAGCTTGCCAGTTGTGGGGTGGTTCCCATCAGAAGGCTAAGTACCTTGATGGCAGGAAATGTCTGATTTTTCCTGTCTCAAGTCAGTTTGTGTTTCTCTCCACGGAAACTGACTTCGGCGGGTTAACCGCAGCGTTATTTCCCCTCCCAATAAAACAGTACCAAGGGGAAGGGAGACATTCCCCAGGGTACCGGATTGAACATTGTAAGAAGAGCCAGAAGTATTCCTATTGGCCTTATTTTGAAGTCATATAATCAGCAAGTCCAGGGGAAGGGAGTCATTCCCCGTGCTATCTGAGGAGACTGTCAGTTTAAGACACTAGGAGAAGGGGGTCATTCTCCTGGTGGGAGAACTTTACTTTTGTTTAGGATTTTGAGTTGTAGTATAAGGGACAGGAGTGGGTTTTTGGAATTAGGACAGTGATATTCAGTAGACAGACATTCTGACCGACCCTTTAGACTTTAGTATGAAGCAGGGCAGCCCCTCTTACAGTAGGGACAACCCAGGTGTTTAAGTATAATAAAAGTATGTACCAACCACAAATCCACCTCCTGGTCAGTTGCCTTCTTCTGTAACCTTACATATGGTGTCAGGTGTCCTTAAGTTTTCCAAATTAAGCAATAGAGCCTCCAGCCCCTCTGTAGCCACAAGCGAGTCCATAGGATTTGACATACATTGCAGCAGGGATATCTTCTTAGAGGTGGGGGAACGCGAAATAATTCCTACGCAGTTGATACTAGCGCCACTCAAAGGCACGTAAATCCACCTAGAATCTAAATCGGGCTTAGCTTGGAGGCATGGTCTGTATGTGATGGGCGTGGTAATAGACCCAGACTATTGAGGGGATATCAAGGTCCTAATACAGAATAATGTTAAGCAGGTTTACCAGAGGAAAGCTGGGGAGGAAATCGCTCAGGGAATTCTCAAAAACACCCTTTTTCCCAAACCTACAGAGGTCCAAGAGCAAGATCTCACGGAAAGGGGCACCAAGGGTTTTGGGGAAGCTGATAAAGACCCTCCGTCTGTAGCAGCCACTCCAAAACCCGGTCTAGAGGATAACAATATTGAGATGATCCCTGACCTAGCTTTTGCACAACGCAATGACCCTATTCTGTCAGAAGCCTTCTTCAAAGTCATTCCGGAGGAAGAGGGCAGGACAAAAGATGGCCCTTTGTTTTTCTTAAACAAGGACTACTATATAGTGGAGACACTAACCTCGAAGGCACCCCTAGTACACAGATTGTGGTTCCAAGCAGTCATGCAATGGTAGTTCTAGAAATTGTACACACACATTTGACAGCAGAACACCTGGGAATGGCCAACACCCAAGGACAGGTGGTTAGCAGGCTCTACTGGCCAGGGGAGTACGCTGGCGTCAAAAACGTCATCGCAACTTGTTCCCGCTGCCAAACGACAGCTTCAGACTCCCTTCCACCTGCACCTTTACAGACCCTCCCATCATAGATGTCCTCTTTTCAAGAATTGGAATGGAGATTGTGCGTCCCTTAACCATCCAAACCTGGAAACAAGTAAATCTTAGTAGTTCTTGAGCATGCCACACGCTATCCAGTGGCCTTACCAATGAGAAATAACACAACACATCAAATAATGAAAAACCTGATTCCTTTTCTATCATGGGTGGGCTTTCCAAGGGAAATACTAATGGATCAAGAGACCACGCTCAGGAGCAAATTGATGGATGAGGTCAAACAGATTCTACACATCAAGTCCTTTGGTACCTCTGTGTACCGCCTCCCAGACGGATGGCTTGGTTGAACGCTTCAATAAGATGCTAAAAAGAATTCTAAAAAAATACATAGAAGCAGACGGATGTAACTGGGACATGATGGTGCCATGGGCTCTTTTCACCATCCTGAATGCACCCCGAGCATCCCTAGGCTTTTCCTCTTTCAAACTCTTCTATGGACGTGACACACAGACATGGTACGTGAAGCCTGGGAAGAAAGAACACATGGCAATAGTAAGAGACTTGGTTCATACACATCTAGAAAAAGCCCAAGAAAATCAATAGGCTTACTTTGACACAAAGGCAGTGCCCCGGTCCTTCTCTTTCGGGCAGCACTTTTACACACATCTGAACACAAGATGCTATCTCGCTGGCATGGTGCCTATGAGTTAATAGAAAGAACTGAACCATATAACTACTGGATCTCCCAACCATATAGAAGACTCAAGTCTCAAATCTATCACATCAACCTCCTGAAGGAGCAGAGGGAAGACCCAGTAGATTCCTCATCCGTATTGATGGCCACCTTGCTGTGAGAAGGTGAGGGGGGAAAATAACATAGTCCCCATAGATCTCTCAAAAGGGAAACAAAAGGATATCCAGGATTTGCTGGATCAATTTCAAGATGTCTTTAGCAGCGAACCTAGATGAGTGAGGGGAATCCCTCATTATATTTGCACACCCCCAGGCAAGGTGATCAATCTTAATCCCTACAGCATTCCGGAAGCCAGGAAAGAAATAGTCCTTCAGGAAGTAGAGAAAATGATTGTTGCAGACATCATTGAACCATCTCAAAGTCTGTTGTCCTCGCCGGTAGTCCTAGTCGCAAAACCTAATCAATCATGGAGGTTTCGTATAGACTTTAGGAAGTTAAATGCCATATCCCAAATCAACAATTTTGCGATTCTCAGGATTGATGACCTTATTGATCACCTGCCTATATCTCCATGATTGATCTCACTACGCGCTATTGGCAGGTACCATTAAACCACACAGGTAAATAAAAGACAGCCTTCTCTGCCCCCAGAAGACTAATTCACTTCAAAGTCATTCCTTTCGGTCTCCCTGGCGCACCAGTCACCTTTCAACGCTGAATGGATCAGACATTGCAGCCCCTTTCCACTTTTTGTGGTGCATATCTAGACACTATAGTGATCCATAGTAAGAACTGAAAGAACCACATGTTCCACCTTTATGAGATAACGAGATCCCTCAGACAAGCAGGCTTAACCACAAATACCAAGAAGTGCCACTTAGCCCTGTCGGCGGTTAAGTACTTGGGGCTCTTTGTAGGGAATGGGTTAGTCCAGCCCCAAGTGGAAAAAGTCTGAGCCGTCCAGGCAACCGCAGCCCCAAAGACCAAAAGGGACCTGAGAGTGTTCCTGGGACTTACCAGGTGCTATAGGAGGTTCACCCTGAATGATTCTGCTATCACCTCCTGTCTTACCGATAAACAAAAAAAGTGAAACCACAAAAACTACAGTGGCAAGAAAAAGATCAAGCTAGTTTTGATACCCTAACATCCATTCTGTGGAGAAAGCCAATATTAAAGGTCCCCAATTTCAACAAAGAATCCATACTTCAAACTGACGCCTCCACAGAGACATGCTATCGTAAGAGTACGATGGCATAGAGCATCCTGTTTTATACATTACTAGGAAGCTCTTTCCTCGGAAAAGGGACTATGCTATCATCGAACTAGAAGCATTGGTTGTTAAGAGGGTGATTGGACACTTAAAATACTACCTAACTGGCAGAGAGTTTAAGTTGATCACAGACCATTCACCACTCACTTGGCTGAGCCTAAGATAATATACTAACCCAAGAATAATGTGCTGGTTTTTAGATCTACAGCCCTTATGCTTTAAGGTAGAGCCTAGAAAAGGAAAGGAACAGGGCAATGGAGATTTACTGTCAAGATTCCCTTTAGAAGGAGATGAGGAAGCCAGCAGCATTAGGGGAAGGTTATGTGATGAGTTGCTGGATGTCGTCACTTCTCCCCAAGGAGGAGACCCTTTCCATGAGTCTAGGGAGGTTAGGCAGCTACCCGATAGTCCTCCTAGGGGTGGTTTAATGCGTGAGGACTACATGGGGAGAAATTCCCTCCTTGGGGAAAAGGACGACCACTTAGGGCGCAGGCCTGTGAATCACAACATCCTTAACCAAAACCCCCACAAGACCTCTGCTACCGCCTCACAAACCTCCCCTGCCTAGTACATCCATGTGCTATTGTGAATCTGTACCTATTTCCTATACTGAGACGAAGAAGATGATAGAAAGCAGAGAGAGCACTTGTATCAAGTACTGACACGAGGAGGATAAGCAGAGGAATGAAGAAGGCTCCATGGAACCAACAGCAGCCTTCTAGTCTTCCGCAGGGGACTGTTAAATTCGGATCCAATAAAAGCAAAGACAGACTAACCTTAGAGAGAAGGATAAGCGAGCGTGAAAACCAGCGAACTTGTGAAACCCAAACCTGGGATAGTGAGACGGAGCTGCCGCAGCAGGTCCACCAGAGAAGGGAACAAGCAGAGTTCTCTCCCGACAACGTCCTCATCAGTGAAGGTGCCGATGTGAGAATGGTCCGGAAGAAGGTTGCAGGTGAAGGGAGCTCTGAGAGCCAAGAGCAGACCGGGAAAGACGCCAAACATGGAAAACCTCAGGTCTCACAGGGCCAGCTCAGAGCTGTGGGAAGAACGGCGGGCGAATGCGCCGCGGGACGCGGCTTGGCAGGCGCCGCCCCTTAGTGGGGGCTGCCGGGCCAGAGACTCGCCCCCCCCCCCCCGAGTCTCAGCTTCCTGGCGGCACACGGGGGCGCGGGGGGGAGGGGCCAATTCACGAAGGCAGGGAGGGGGGGGCCGAGGGGGAGGGGCCCGCCCCGGAAGTGGCTGGGGGTACCTGGGATTGTTTGGGGGGGGGACAGGAAGCCGGGGGGGAAGACCCTACAAAAGGGTAGGAACGTCGTATGAACGATCTCTTCCTCCGGCTTCCTGCCCCCCTCCCACGTGTGGCACAAGAAGCATTTTAGGGTAAAAACGCAATGCGGAGGAGGGATTTCAACAAGGGGATTGTCCACAAGGGGGGGGGGGGGTTAAGGGGGGCCGATCCCTCACTGTGCGTCCCCCCTCCCACAAACATTGACTCGCTAGGGTATGTGTCGGTCTCCTCTATCCATACTCAAACATGTCCGCATTCGGCGAGCACTGGCCACGATGGCACGGGCGAAGGTAGGAGATGCAGGAAGGAAAAAATGGGGGAACTCTCTGCCGCCGGCAGCCCGCAGAGAGTCTTGGAGGAGTTACATTGCGATCCCTGTAGCAAAGCGCTGTCAGGCCCATAGGGGAATGCACAGCCAACAGATTAGACCTTACGGCGCCCCAGGAGTACTAGACTCAGGGGAGGCCCTGGGAAAAGGGGAGGGAGATAGGGGTCTTGGAAACCATTCCTAACCCAAAAGAGAGGGCCGGGGGGGGGGATCAAAAGAACGAAGCTCAAAATACAACAAAGGTATACAAGGGGAAGCCCCCCGGGGGGAAGGAATTGGGGGATGAGGGTCTCGAGTAGAGGCTGTGTTAGAGAAGAAGTTGGGACTGTGAGTCTAAGTAGTATGGGACACTAGTACATATGGACATCGCAGGACGATGACTTTTTAGGCAGGGAGAAAGTGGTGGTGGGTCGGCACCGGAGGTCGGGGCCGGCCCGGTGTATGTATGTGATGTTGGGACACTGTCGGTGGTGTCTGTATAGGAACTTGCCAGTCGCAAGGCGCCAAGGGGCGGCCTGCGTTAGATAGAAGGGGACCTGGGGGACGCAGAGAGGGGAGGGGGCGGGCAGAGCTGCATTTTGGGTCAATGGACCAAAGTTAAGAGGAGAAACAAACGATATGGATGGGGGCAAGCGGCAATCAACAACAGATGAACACGGGGTAGAGAGAAGATAGACAGGGCCGGGGTACCCCAGAGGCGTCTACACGACGCCGACGGGGAGGGGGTGGGGGCGACCCTAGGTAACCTCACACGGAGTAGAAGAACCTGTGGTGTGGTGAATTACGGATCGCATGTAAGATAACTCCAAGACTTTATGCAAAATAAAGCTGCTGTGGCATTAACATTTCCAATCGTACAACTTGTCTCCGCCTATTATTGCGCGCACAGGGAATGTGGAGGAGGGAAGGCCGGCACGGGAGAGAGGGTGGGGGGCGGGACCGGGGAGGAGCGGCTGGGGGGAGGTGCCGGCCTACACAATACCTGGGCTACTGGTCGGTTGTGTGGTGGGCGCGCAGTGGGGGGGAGGTGAATGGCGTTAGGATGCCCCCGCTAAGGAAGCCAAGAGGTATAGCAGCTGTACGAACTGGCTGCACCCAACGCCCCAGGAAGAACCAGTAATGTGGGACCTCCCAGGAGATGTTAGTGGAGCCCAAAGTAAAACTGGTAGGGGGTTGGAAACCTAGAATTGCATTGGGAGTGATCTGCCTCATACCAGTGGCAAGCCAAAGGCCACTGGGCAGCAAGAAGCCCAGAGTTGCATCAGGAGTCATCTCCCACGTACCAGTGGCAAGCCAAAAGCAATTTGCCGCAAAAAGAGCATGAGTTGTGTCGGGAGCGATCTCCCCGGTAAGCAAAGAGCTGAGAAAGACCTGTGTGCATCAAGGGATAATCCCCCCTGCCCCCTCTCATGGCGATACTTGGCAGGAGAGAAAACCAAGTTGTTAAAGTAAAGGAATATAGCCAAGAGGGGTCTAGGACCCTAAGCAAAGTGAAACAAACCGTTGAGGAAAAGCTCCTCATTTCAGTGACCAGAGCAGGGTCACTGGACCCATGAGAAGAATATGGGGCACTGTACAAGTCTGGAAAGAGAACCCAGATAGAATACTGCATCATCAAGAAGTAAGAGAAGGATATTCACCATACAGCGATCCAGGGGAAGGGAGTCATTCCCCCTGGCAGTAAAACAGTACCCAGGGGAAGGGAGCCATTCCCCCTGGAACCAGATTGAACATTGTAAGAAGACCCAGAGGATGGGAGGTATTCCTACTGACCTTGTTTTGAAGTTGTATAATCACCAAGACCAGGGGAAGGGAGTCATTCCCCCTGGTATCTGAGGAGACTGTCATTTTAAGATACCAGGAGATGGGAGTCATTCTCCTGGTGGGAGAACTTTACTTTTGTTTAATATTCAGTTGACGGACATTCTGACTGACCCTTTAGACTTTAGTTTGAGGCAGGGCAGCCCCTCTTAGAGTAGGGACGGTCAGTATTTTGAGTACAGCAAAGGTCTGTACCAACCACAGTGATACCTCCTGGTCAGTTCCCTTCTTCTGCACCCTTACAGCCTGCTTCATTTTGGTCCCCAGAGTTCCCCAGTCCTCTTTGGTAGGCGGTGAAGAGTTTACTGTGTCACAACACCTGCCAGTTGTGTTGAAATGTAAGCTGTTTGCCAGCAGACACTGTCCACCCACACCCACACTCGGGCGGCCTCGCCAGTGGGGATCTCGTTACAGGGCACACTATGACCACACACACACCTTCAACCTGATCATGCCATTTTATTGTGTACGACTTAGTACGTGTTTAGAAGAAAAATAGCCACTCCTTGCATGGAATTCACTTTCGTCTAGTCAGTTGTGGTTTCGGTGTGTTTCTTAGTTATGAAAGCATTTTACAATTGTCTAGTTCTGTGTCTTTTTGAAATATTGAATGCAGCCTAGATTGTCTGTCTGCAAGTGGACCCTCAAACGAGCTCTGTCTACTTGGATGAACCTTATTTTCTCTGTTGAGGTTTGAGTCCACTTCACAATCTCAGGGGCTAAATCTTTATTTATGTATTTGCATTTTTAAGGCATCGAGGCGCTATTACATAGCTTTTATTATTTTGTCTTAGTTGCATATTTATAACACGCTTAAATACCCGGACCCGGGGTTCGAACCTGTGTTGCTTTGTGTTGTCTTGCTCCCAAGGCGAGCACGTTGCCACTGAGCTATCCTCCCAGGCTCTAACTTTCTTGCTGGAGAATGCGGGGAACTATATCGCCATTTGACATGATAGCACCCATTTCCCTGGCTTCTCTAACTACATTCATCATATCACAAAATGAGAGTTACTGATGATCGCTCCAGGCAGATGCAAGATCAACAAGCATGGGCCATGTCCAACAGTATTGGGTTTTGTGTAGCAGTACAAAGTATACTAACATAACATGGGATGGGCATTTCCAGGCACTGCCATACTGGTACCACCTGGCCATAATTAATCCACAGCTGGCAAATGGTGTTAGTACATTGGCATATTCTATCCATATATCTTTTGTGTGTTAATAAAGCAGTTATGGCCCATAGGGCATCCAGGGGCTAGTACTGAAATACAAGAGGAAATTGCATAGCAAATAGCAAATGCCTATACAAAAGCCAAAACCATTGTCTTTCCAAATGTCTTTAACAGGAATTCCATGCAAGTAACAGCTGGAAAGCACACATATTGATTTCAAATGAAGTGTCTGAAGGCACACTTGGTTAAGATGTTTTAATTTTACTACAAGCTTTTTACAGCTGCAATTAAGCCATGAACGTGCAGAAGCCTACTTAGAAATAACAATGACATACCCATAAAATCACAGAGCTAGCTAAAAGAGTTCACAGGGGTATGTGCTTTGGGCAGGGAAGGGAGGTAACAATGGCCATAGTGGCTAGCATGACCTTGGGTGGTGTATGGTTGGTTAAAAAGCCTAACAAGACCGATAACCATGTGTGCCCCGCCCACATCCCATTTCTCTCCCATCTTCCCTTCCAATGCCAATAGTTTCAGCTTATAAGCAATACTTATCGTGGCACCTAGTAGCCAAAACTGAATGGGGGATGATAGAGCTATAAGCTATTAGGTGATGCTTAAAGCGTCACCTAACAGCCAAAACGAAAAAGACCTACTTCTGTATGGAAGACTCATTTCAGTGCTCTGTTCTTGTTCATGCATTACCTTATGTCACAGTCCCTGCCATTTCTTTTGCTGGGAATCCCGCTCATTTCAGTGCTCTGTTCTTGTTCATGCATTACCTTATGTCACAGTCCCTGCCGTTTCTTTTGCTGGGAATCCCGCTCATTTCAGTGCTCTGTTCTTGTTCATGCATTACCTTATGTCATAGTCCCTGCCGTTTCTTTTGCTGGGAATCCCGCTCATTTCAGTGCTCTGTTCTTGTTCATGCATTACCTTATGTCATAGTCCCTGCCATTTCTTTTGCTGGGAATCCCGCTCATTTCAGTGCTCTGTTCTTGTTCATGCATTACCTTATGTCATAGTCCCTGCCATTTCTTTTGCTGGGAATCCCGAGAGTTGTGCGTGGCTTCATGAGATGCAGGCATACCTTCGGGATTCAGCCTTTGACTGGAATAGATTTACAGCAAGTGCATGCGCTCCTGTTGGCCCTTTTTTGTTGTGTGGGAGCACAATTTAATGTAAAGCTCACAGTATTGGTGTCCAAATTTGATAAGTATACATGGAGCAGCTGCTGAGGGCCAAGAAGTGCAGTATATGGAGGTGTTCCATAGTTCTAACTTTAGTAACCGCGCACCCACAGCAGCATGCAGAAATGCAAACATCCATACCAACTTTTTTTCTGAACTGCAGATGACTCCTCCGCACGCCGCCTTCAACAAAGGTCCACCAGCTACCACGCAGCAGGCAACAGGAACTAGGAAGCAGGGCAGGCTTCCTGGTTCCTGCACATGTGCGGTGGCTGTTGGAGCACCTCCATCATTCTGCCCGTGGACCTATGAATGTGCAGGGGGTGCAGCAGCCCGACCCCCCTCCCCCAGGAGAGCATCATCACCTGCAGCAAGCAGCGGGGACATGCTCTTAGTGTTTACACTGGACTGGCTTGGCTCGTCCATAATCGGTGGCTGGTCGGTGCCCCATCGCCCATTATGTACGAACCCCCACAATTCACCAAAGATGCATACATTGGTTACACCGCCTATTGAAAGTGATGAAAAGCTGGATAACAAAACTCCTAAGGCCACTCGTCCTGGGAGGATAGCTCAGCGGCAACGTGCTCGCCTTGAAAACAAGACGATACAAAGCAACACAGGTTCGATCCCCGGGTCCCTGCTTCAAAACCTCTGGGTATTAAGTGCGTTATAAATATACAACTAAGACATCTTCCTGTAACAGCGCCTCCATGCCCCCGGGGCTGTGTGAGTGCTTCAAAAATGCAAATAAATAAAATAAATAAATGTGTGACTGCGTTTGCCACGCTCTCCTTTATTTTTTACTGCTCCCCAGGGTTTCTCAGATCTTCCCACTTATCCAATTTTCTTAAACAGATATCATGTTTTCCCTCCTTAAGGGCCATTTATTTGAAAACATGCAAGCTTTGCAAAGACTCAAATTCTGTTAAATTGGGAAAGATGTGCTTGGCCTAAAAATATGATCACTGGGAAGGAAGCAGAATACGCGCCTAGAATGTACTCTTTGAAAGCGTTGGGATGCAAAGATGTGATTACTGTCTAGGTAGAGGGTTCCATGTCATTTCATCGCGGGATGTTTTTTTGCTGGGTTTTTTACCGCAGATTTTTTAACGAATAAACCCATCACATTTTTCTGACATTATTTTTGGGGGGGTTCCCCCCGCAAACCCCATTCCCTTAAATTTTGTATGTATTCCCGAACACACACACCCCATATATATCATTTTCTAACCCCCCCTAAAAAATGATGGTTTTTTTCATTAAAGAATTCACTGTAAAAAAACCATCGAAAAAACATCCCGCGATGAAAGGACGTTGGTACCAGATAACCTCAGATTCTTTGCCTAATCCTCAATTGAGCCTGGGAATCCTTCATGTATTGGTGATGTGAAGTACTTAAAGATGCTGGCTACTGTAAGCTGATTGGTTGCTTTCATGAGTGCATATGTAGGATCTCAGTCTTGGGAGAGTTCAGCCTCTGACAATATTCTTTGACCCCAGCATCAATACGAGACAGAGAAAGAGAATTTGGCAAGATGGTCATTGATCACCTAAAAATAGTATGGAGTCTTCAGCATAATAACTCCATGTTATGCATCATTAGAAGACCATGAAAAGGACAATCAGACATTAAAGCACTGGTAGACATGTCATTTCTACCATGTATGGGTTTGCATTCCCTCCAAAGTATAGACGTATGTGGTACAGAACTCCTAATCACACATATGAGCTCATCCTGCATGTGGAACCTCTACTGAAAAATACTCTAATCTAAAATGTGATGCCTTTTTGTCTTGGATACTCGTGACTGTGCAGAGTTCCAGAAGGATCATGGTGGAACATAACCTTTGTCTTTCATCTAGTTATGGCTGCATCAAAACATCGACTCAATGTTCGGTTACGTTGATAGTTCAAGGCCATAGCCCGGGCTAAATAGATATTGAAATTTGCATGAACTGTTACTATTTTCCCCAAACCAGCTCTGCTCCTCCTCAATCCTAGGCGGGCAGAATTTGGATGACGATTCTCAAGACGTTGCCTACGTAAACCTGATATCTTCCCATGGAAGAAGTACCCAAGAAAACGGCAAAGGTTTCCTAAAAAGAGAAGCTGCTAGAAACAATGAAATGGGAAATCAGACTAGAGTGTTACCAAACTCAAAGTAGACGGCCAGAGGTCTCAAACCCACCAGTGCATGTGCTGCTCATAATGGCAAAGGGAGCCTTTTCCCTGTAGACGGATAGAATTTTGAGAGAAATCTGCACGTTTGAATTTGGGAGCAGGCAGATAACAATTCACATAGATATTCACTTATCAGGTGTTTCGTTGGTTCTTCGCATAGTATATATTAGCATGGGAGGTTGTCTATTCTTGAGAAAGAAGAAACACAACTAGTAAAACTTAAAAAAATATGCGCTTTTAATTCTAACTCATGATACAGTATGTACATCTCGGACTAGCGGATTCTCTTTCTACGGTGGAAGAAAATATGTTGAACTGAACAAAAATGCATGGTCTCTGTGCGACCCAATAGCCACAATAATTCCTAGCATCTGGGCGCAAAAGTCCTACATCGTATATGGATCTAAAAATGGTGAAGCAATCTTTTCAAGAATATTGGAGGACAATTTTTGGAAAGGAACCCTTTGAAGAACGGCTGCATTAAAAAATGATGTGTGGTGATGAAACATCCGCTGAATGGTGGTGACTGCCGACTGATAGTCAGCCTCTCTGACGGACGGCTTTGCTGGAATGTTCTTAACAGTGTCAATGCTGAAGGTCGTCCACTATCCCTGTACGTCCTCCACATGGCTTTTATGCCTACCCAGGGGTGTTCCTGTACCCAGTGGACTCGTTGTTCAAGCACCATTGCCAATTTATTGCATTCTCTATGGTCATTAACATAGTGCTGTTCCTGGAGGAAGAGCGGCCATTTCACAGGTGTTTCCTGGCTGTGAGTTCCTGAAGCGCTTTTATTACATGCTGCGGTTGACTTGCGGCATATTCCTCCAGGCTGGCTCCCATCTGAAGGAACAGGCTTTCAGTGAGTTTGGTGACAACCACCTTAACATTGCCAGTCTTTCCGGGTAACACCCCGTTGCCGGTCATGTTGCTGAGGAAGTACCAGAGAACGGGAAGGACATGTCGCTCGACGGCCTGAGGCTTTCGCGGGTAGACAGAAGACACAAGCACTGAAAGACAAAAGACACAATGAGGTCAGGATGTTTGCATGTAAGACTAGAACAATCTGAGGTGTAGAAGGCCATGCTGTCATCTCACATCCCGAATCGTCATCAAATAGATCCAATGTAACCTCACTGCTAAGACTGCGATCTTAATGAATTTCAAATAATTTAGCAGACCAGACACGTTCTCTTTGTTTGCGTCAATCATTGCTATTCAGTAGTACAACCCAGCAGGGGCTAGTGCCCTCCAATTCTTTAACGTCTAAATATCCCCCCTGACCAGTTTTGGCTTAATATGGGACCAGAGTATTAGGAACAGAAGGTCTCCTAAATCGCACGCCTAAGAGTTAACTGCTCAGAATCTCCAACCAATGATATTCAATAACATGGATAACAAGTAACCAATGAGGTCCTTTGCTTGTGAGGTCCTTTGCTTATGAATAAGCCAGGATGTCTCCCACCTTAAGAGGCTGTGTGTGTAGCACGTGCTGTGCAACCTGTGATATAGAATTTTCATTCCTATGCCAGGACTAAAAACACAGATAATAAAATAATTCTGATGAGTAAATATCCATTTGCCTATGGAAAATGTGCTACTCTTTAGGTAGTAATATCTTGACATCTTTCCCAAAAAAACAGGAGGACAATAATGAACAATATTCGACAGCCATTTATACATCTAGCCCAGAAAAAGTCCCTTTGCTCCGTTTTAACTTTCGTAACACATCTCACAAAATGTTCTTCTGACACTCAAGAATAAGATGTATTAATGTCTCGATTTTTCCTTCTCGACATAATTTGCATCGTCTATATATACTCTGGGCGCATGAAGCTTGGCTCCTGTTATCTCCATTGTCTCTCACCTTTTAAATCAAGCATTCATAACGATACGTCTGATTTCCTTACTTGGAAACAGCTGAATATACAATTGTGTCTTTTGATAAATAGGCAATGCCTTTAAGAAATCGTCTACATATTTCCTTTGCTGATGGCATGTCAAGTTGTCATTCGAGGCCCTAATGTAAACCTTCTTCATCGCCAAACCTTTGTAGTGAGAGCGGACCCGCATAGTCCATTTTGCATTGGATCTTCACTATAAAGCATTCAACACTATATGCAAATGACTAAAAATAGGGAACTTCCGTTTTCTAATTCTGTTCTCATAATACATAACCAGTCATTAGGTTCTTCCAATATGAATATTTAAATTAAATAGGCTTTTTATAATTAGCCCACGTAAGTAGAGGCGCGGCACCCAACTGTAGAATATTTGGTGGTCTGGAGGTGCATTGTGAAATGCCTCCAAAATCTGCCTTCCAATTTTCCCAGCCACGCTTCCATGGTTCATGCTTAGGCCCACATAACACCATGGTAAACATATTCTGCTTCTAAACCTTAATGAAGGGTGCAGCCACCATGAGTTCTAACCTACCCCCACAGTGCACTCAAATGTGATCAAACCTACGACATTATAAAACAGCCCTCCAAGGCAGATGAATTAGTGTTATGAAAGACAAGGTTGTCCTAAATATATGAATAGGGAGTAGAAGGGGACTGTGTTTCAGAGAGGCATATCTCTGGATGCATCCACAAGCGCATAAGGAATATGGCAGTTTCACACAATCGGAAAAAGTGCTTGGGTTCCAGCTGCCATCCTTGCTGCCAGGGCCTATATGCCTTGGCAGATCAGGCCTACATACAGTTCCATCACAATGGTCTTCAGGAAAGTGGATCCCCGGCTTGTTGCAACCTTACCCACCCACTTCCCCGTCTATTTCCTTTTCCCAGTGACCCATTCTAGATGCCGAATTCCCCACGACCCTCCACCTTCCGTCGTGGCACTCTGATGCTATTTATTCTGCATGCAGCACTGTACAAAACACAACAAATAAAGAAATAAATGCATCTGCAAGCATTGTCCAGAGCACTGCAAGGTCGGATTAGACATTTGATGTAGAATGGAGGACAACCAAGAACTAAACAATATCTACTTCTGTTATCCTGCACTACAAGCCAAATGTTTTCTTAAATATACCCATCAGCAGTTAAAACATGTCGGCCGTAGCTTCTTCTTACTCTTTAAGGAAAGGATAACATAATGCCTTGACAAGTATATTTCCTTATACTACGGAACAATAGTAAGTGTATACAATTATCACAATGCCCACAAAGAAAACCCAACCTAACACAACCTCGACACCCTACCAGACTATAATCTGCAAGTATTAAGGTTTTTGCTGGTCAGTCAGTGCACTAAAGGCAACTCGGAGACACCAGCTAAACACATTGTATTCCCCATGTAGCACTCAGGTTACCCCACCACAGACATTTGCAACAGACAGACTACCATAAATCCTTACCCTAACTCAGGCCGGGTAAGCATGCTTTCACCAAGGGCCCCAAAATTAAATACTTGCATAAACATAGCGCGAGCTGCCGCATAAAACACCTGTCAGGTTTCTCTGCCTATTGGTGATGGTTGTATTGTAATTCTTTTGTATATTTAATTACTATCACAATTCAGACCTTAACTCCTATTGTTCAGAAGGAGAGTTCCCCAAGCCATCATGGTGGTGATGAGGCGGGGACTTGATTGGATGTGAACATTCCGCAAGGTGATTGGAGGCTGAGCGTGCTTGGAAACAGAAAGGGAATTCTAAACTGTCTTTGAGGAATAAAGAAGCGTTGTTCACACGACGCGCGCGTGCGGCAAACATTTTCTTCATGCCGTGGTGGTGACTGGATCATGAGCATGCTACATGGAAGATGGCATATTCCCTGACTACATCTTCTTGCGCACAGCAAAGCTTCGGGTTCTCCTCAAGATCCATTTCCTGCCACAAAATGAAGGTCATTAAATCAGCACAAATTTCCAAATAGTTTGCTAACACAGCGCCTAGTTCCCAAGGAGACTGACAAAGGAGTTGCCCGGCAACGGTTATTCAAAAAAGAAATCACTGCATCCTACTTTATTTAATAATATGTTTCTTGCAAGGTGCCAACCGCATGCACAGCCAATTTGTAGCTCCTTTAAAACAAAGGGAAGGAGGAATGGAAAACAGATCTTCACAGGCTTTGGAAACATTCCGCTCATGTAATTGTGATGGAGCAGAACAAAATGGTACCAAACATGGAATAAAGTACAGCTATAAAATGGACGAGCCTTAAGCGCGAAGAAAAGACTAATGCTCTGCAGGAGTGCAGGGACGAGTCGGGGATAGACATCCTCTCCCTAATCCAGCAGGTATCCCAATCATAAAGGTGAAACGGGGACAGCCGTTTGTGGTAATGTGGGCCGAGGGCAGGCTACACTCTTCAGGAGGGGTGTGAATAGTGCAATAATACTGGGGTACCACAATAAAAGAATGCTCAACTACGTTTCTATTAAAACTTGAATTAAGCAAAAAATAGAAACAAACTAATCAAAAACACCAAACCTCACACCTGTAGAAGGGAATACAGAGACTGAGCAGACTTTGTAATGAAAGTGGGCCCTGTGCTCTGAATACAGGCATGCACAGGCAATATATTTAGCAGCAAAGTCTAGTTCAATTAGGAAGGTCCCTAAAAGGTAAAATGTGGCATCTTAAAATGTCGCTGTTACTAGGCCCTTTAAATCTGGCGGCAGGAGCACAGGCACACAATGGTCAAGTCAGAAGGTCAATGGCTTGAAAGCGGATCGAGGCGGCTCTGGGTATTTGCAGTGGCTCAAAAAGGGAAAACGAGAAAAAAATTGATTTTGCATTACAGAGCACACTTCCTGTGAACAACTGGGTGAAAAGCCAGACAGTTTGCAATCGGCTTTGTAGGATAACCGTGCACAGGAGTATTTCCCAATGCATTTTTATGCTTTTCCCACACTTTTCCCCACAATATATGTCAGAATAAAACAGGTTCACGCGCCTTGTGCTCAGACATTTCCATGCTGGCTGCAGTTACATATGCCAGTATTCCCATATAAGAACATACTCCTGTTTGCCTTGCGCATATTGCCAGTAATGATACTATAAGAAAACATGTCCAAGCAGGCTATGCATATACATGCTATTACCCCCACGAAAGAAGATACTCCTGTTGGCTTTGCCATTAAAAATACCATGCCAAATAAGCACACATGTCCAAACTGTCTCCAATGCAGGTCAGTCTACACACGTAAGAACACCTATCATGCTTGCTTTATCATAGATGCCCAATAAACAAATGTCATGCCACAGTAATAAATGGCTAGACTGGCCGTACCAAGATGCCAGTCTAGTCACATGATAATACTTTTTTTTTTTTTTTTAATGTATTTATTGGTTTTAACAGAATAACAAAAACAAGTATACATCACTTGAATATCAGACGAATAATCAAAAAGTAACGTAACCCTCCCACCCCCCCAACTCAAGACCAAGTAAACATTATTGTCCCATTACGATAGGCCAGATTGATGGCTAGGGAAGTCCGATCCGTCCGAGGCATCGTCAGAGTTATTAGGATGCAGAAGTGGCTCAGTCAAGGCCACCCAGCGTTGTAGTTCTCCGCTGGAGTCTAGCCTTTGTTCAAGGATTGCCGTTTCCCACGCGCCAGTCTCCGCCGTTATCCATTTAGTCAGGTCCCCCCACCACAATGCCTCATGCGGGGCCCTAGGGCTCCTCCATCCCATGGCTATGCGCCTCTTCGCAGTTATGTAGATCAAGTCTTTGAGCTTGTTCAGAGGTTTGTTTTTGTGGTTGCGTTTGCATCTGCCCAGGATGCATACTGCGGGGCAGTTCACCTCTAGCTCGATGTCTGCGTCCGCCACCCTCCCCTGAACCTGTGTCCAGAAGTGGCGTATTTCCGGGCAGCCCCAGAACATATGCGTCATACCCGCCTTCGGCTCCCTACATTTGGGGCATAGCTGGACCTCGGCTCCCCTGAAATTAGATATAGCCTCTGGTGTTAGGTAGGCTCTGTTAGTGATGTACAGTTGAATGAGCTGCAATCGGGCATTCCTGGAGACTTTTTTATGGTAGTGGGTTATTTTCTCCCATTCGGCATCCGTGAAGTCTAAGCCAAATTCGATTTCCCATTTTGCTCTACATTTAAGCTCAGTGTTAGTCGTGCCCTGGAGCAGGGTTTCGTACAATCGCGAGGTTTCATGGCCGCCCTCGGCTGTATTCAATAATGCTTCTATGACCGTATTTTCCGTCATGGGGGTGGTAGCCTCCGGCCATCTGACCCTAATGGCGTGTGTCACTGCCCCGTGGAGCAAAAATTGGCCAGCGGGTAATCCCGTAGTTTCAGCAAGATCAGGAAAGGGCATGATCTCTTCATCCCGCATTAAATCTCCCAGGGTGGCCACTCCGTAAGGTTCCCATTGGGTGCGTGATTCGTGAAAGCCCCATGGCTGATGAGCCATAATTGCTGCTATAGGGATTTGAGGTGAGAAAGGATCAGCTGGATCATTTGTAAAGTTATACAGTAGGCGGGGGAGAGCAACCATTTTGAGTAGACCGGCCCTACCGGCCATCGAGAGCGGAAGCTTACCCCAGAATTCCATAGATTTTTCTAGAGCGTCTTTGGCTCTCACCGTATTAAGTGTATGTTCCGTGAATGGGTCCCGGTGTATGGTGATTCCCAGGTATTTAAAGGAGGTCGCTTGCCACTCCAGATCTAGGGAGGGGAGGGAAGGGCCATTTTTATATAGGGCGGCAAGAGGGTAGAGGCAGGACTTCTCTTTGTTAATACGAATACCCGTGTATCTACTGAATCCGTCCAGTGTTTCTAGGATGTAGGGCAGGAGGTGTTCGGGGTTATGTAAGAACAATAGCGTATCATCCGCATACATAGAGACGAGGTGGGTCTCTCCGTCAATTACAATACCCCCATCTCCGTATTCCTGCCTGAGGTACGTGGCTACGGGTTCGGTGGCGATGATGTATAGCATCGGGGAGAGTGGGCAGCCCTGGCGAGTGCCTCTATGTAACGCCCATTTGTTTGAGAAGGTCCTGTTCGAGCGCACCCTAGCGGTGGGGTTGGTGTAGACTAGCCGGGTCCATTTCAGGAAAGCAGGTCCTATCCCCATTTTAGCCATAGTGGCATAAAGCCATTCCCAACGCACTGAATCAAAGGCCTTGGTGGCGTCTAGTGACGCCACCGCGTATTTCTGAGGCCTCCGCTCCGTGCTGTATATAATATGGTGCAACCTACGCAGGTTCTCTGTTATGGAGCGACCGGGCACGTAACCCGTTTGGTCCTGGTGGATCAGGTGTGGAATTACCCTTCGCAGTCTACTAGCTAGCAGGGAGGTTAGGATCTTGCAATCAACATTTAACATGGAGAGGGGTCTATATGAGCCGCAGTGCGATCCGTCTTTCCCGGGTTTCAGGAGAGGGACAATCACCGCCTCCCTCATGGAGTCGGGGAGGGCACCCCGCTCGTAGGCTTCGTTGAACACCTGTGCCAACAGTGGGGCCAAGGTCTCCTCATACAATTTGTAAAATTCCCCCGGGAGGCCATCAGTGCCTGGGGACTTACCGGTCGGGAGTGACCTAATGATTACCTTGACCTCGTCTGGGGTGATGGGTTCGTCCAAGGCTTCCGTCATATGGGGCTCTAGCCTGGGGAGATCTATGTCGTCCAGGATGTCCTCTATGTCGGAGACGTCCACGGGTGGGGGTTCGGCGTATAAATTGCTGTAAAAGTCAGAGAACACCGAATTAATTTCGGTCTGGGTGTGCACTAAGGAGCCATCTGGTTTGAGTACTTGGCAAATGGGGGTTCTGGGGGCTTCTCTCTTGTACAGCCAAGCTAGGAGTTTACCAGGTTTATCACCTAGAGCGTGGGTACGTTCAGTGTGTTTGGCGTAGCTCAGCCTACCCAGGGACTCCCAATGTGTGAGACAGGTTTGTTTGAGGTCAATCACCTTCTGTAAATGTTCTGGGGATGGATCTAGTCTGCCTTCGAGCTCCCCCAACTCACTCTCTGCATGTTCTAAGGAGGAAGTAATCGACCTCAGTGCTCCGCCCATGGTTGCAATCATCTCCCCTCTCAGGACCACTTTGTATGCCTCCCAGGCGGTGCCTATGTGTTTAACACTGTTGAGGTTCCTTTCCCAGTAGTCTTCAGTCCTATCAGCAATGTGTTCGCGGAGGGCTATGTCTAGGAGAGCTTCAGCCCTAAGTCTCCAGGTGGGGACCGGGGGTCTAGGCGGGTAGATCTCCCAGGTGGCTACTAGTGGGGAATGATCGGACAGTACTCTGGGCTGGTACTGAGCACCGCCGAACGTTGCCTGTTGTTCTAGGCTCACGAAGAGGTAGTCTATCCTAGTGTGGACTGCGTGAGGAGGGGAGTAAAAGGAGAACATACGTGCATCTGGGTGCTGTTCTCTCCACAAGTCTCGGAGTTGTAACTGCTGTATCAACCTTGACAGGATTTTGGCAGGCGGGGAAGGGCGTGTATGCTTATCGTCCGACCTGTCTTTCAGGGGGTCTAAGGTGCAGTTATGGTCGCCCCCCCATATCATGGTTTGGTCCCTGTAAGGGCCGAGGCGTGGATACAGGGAGTGGAAGAAGGTGGTTGCATCATGGTTTGGTGCATAAGTGCTGACTAGACAAACCTCTCTCCCTTCAATGGTACCACATGCAATTGCCATCCTGCCCTCATTGTCTGCTTTGGAGCCGACCAACCGGAAGGGGACAGAGGGGTCCACCCAGATCAGGACACCCCTGGCGTAGGAGGAGTAGGAGGAACCTATCAGGGTACCACGCCAGGCCTTTGCCAATGCTTTCAGTTTGTCCGACGTAAGGTGTGTTTCTTGTAGCAGGGCTATTTTGGTTTTGCTTCTTTTAATATAGGAGAGTATGCGCCGTTGTTTCACGAAGCTGTTCATGCCTCTGACGTTCCACGTCAGGATTTTCAACGAATCGGCCATGTGAGATTTGGGATTCTGGCGGCTGTGTCCAACGCCCCCGGGAGCACCACGAGTGGCCGGAGGATCGTGGGGGTCTTGTGGTTTCCTGGAGATTCGTGCATGCGGGTCTCAGCCGGGTTACTTGCACCCCCGAACTTCTGCTTCGGTGGCTGCCAGCCTATCCAGCGGAGGGTAGGTGCCTCGTCCGTGCTGACTGAAATGGATGTAGATGGTCTTGGTTGTCCCTGATTCGGGCACTTAACAACTGTGCTAACTTCCCCTGTCCCACCCCCCCGTAACTGTGAACTTCCCCAACATAAACCAGGTCGAGTGAGGAGCTCCTCACTATGACAGACCCGTTTCCGCTCCTTTAGACCGAAGGACGGTCGCATGGTGCCCTACGGGCGGGTAATGAGTACCCTTAACAAGAAAGAACTTCCAGGGGTAGGAGAGTGTTCGTCCGGGCGCCTCGTGTTATGAAATCCGGTCAGCTGCGGCGTAAGTGGCCGTTCCATGGTGGGGCCTCCGAAAGGCACCGGGGCCCTGGGAGACGGGGCTCAGCGGGGTTGTCGTTTCTTGACTTCGACATCTGGGATCTGCTCCCTGTCCATCCAGTCTCGGGCCTCTGCCGGGGTATCGAAGAGGTGAGTTCTGTTGTTTCGTATCACCTTCAATCTGGAGGGGTAGAGGAGCATGTAGCGTAGGCCAGCAGCCTTCAGTCTTGCTTTGGTGTGTATGAACTGTGCCCTCTTCATTTGAACCTGAAAGGTATAGTCAGGGTAGATGGATATCTTGGCTGAACCCCTGCAGATCAGGCCGCCTGACCGCGAGAAGGTGAGGATGGTTTCCCGGTCTCTGTAGTTAAGTACTTTTGCGATCACGGGTCTGGGTGGGCTGCCAGGAGGGGGTTTCGATGTGAGGGATCGGTGAGCCCTTTCGATTACAAAGCCCTGAGAGAGTTTTTCTGCTCCAATCTCCTGTATCAGGAGATTCTCTACGAAGTTCGTGGGGTCCGATCCCTCGATGCCCTCCGGGAGCCCCAGGAGGCGAATGTTGTTGCGGCGTGCGCGCCCCTCTGCCTCCTCGGCCCTGTCTTCCAGGTTTTTAACTTTTTGTTGAAGTACATCGACATCTTTGAGGAGCACTGTCTTAGCTTCAGTATTCTCGCGGACCTGGGCCTCCAGCACCTCTGTTCTGCCGGCCAGGGATCGAACGTCTTGGCGCAGGAGGTTCAAGTCTATGGCGACAGCGTCTATTTTATGCTCCACGGCTGCCTGGGAAAGTTTGATAGCTTCAAGGATCTGTGTGTTACTAGGTTCCGCTGAAGGCCCCAAGGGGTCGGGTAGGTCTGCAGCAAGAGTCTCGCTCATGTTATCTGGCGCTGTGGGCCCCGCCGCCGTGAACGTGTCGATGGTGGTCTGGCGTTGCTTAGCCCTTGCTCCTTTGGTAGACATGTCGACTGAGCCTCCGGGCTTCACTGCTAACGAGGTGGCCGAGGTGAGCCGCGATGGAGTGACCGAGGAAGCCGTATCGGGTGGGCCGCGAAGGCGGATCGCAGTATGCTGAGGGCGGCTCCGTAGGCGCAGGGGGGACGGGTAGTGTGCCGCTTCTTCGGGTTACCAGGCCGGGCACGCCTGTATGTGTCGGTTGCGTTAGTCCCCCCCGCTCACCTCGAAGGGCCTCCGAGACCCTGGCTCCCGGTTCTGTGGCTGGCAGCGCCCCCGTCCGGGACGTTCCAGGCTGGTCATCCCGTTGGCACCTTCCGTCGTTCGCGCTCCAAGCTTCACGGGTGCCCCACAGGACCCCCTCGTCAGTCCAGCTGGGCGTTCGTGTGTCCTCGGCCCTCAGCTGAGTGTTAAGGCGCGAGCGGCTTTAGAGTGCGGGCCGCCGCGTCTTGCAGGGCTCGGGAGCCGCCATCTTGGCCCTGGTCCGCGGGATCGTGTCGCACGGTCTATTGGGCGAGACCGGTCCTCCGGGGTCACAGGAATCGACTCGCAGGTGCAGCAGGATATCGGCCCTCGATGAGGCGGTTCGTGGGGTTCGGGGCCCCCGAAAAAAGTAGTTAAAAGCAGCTTATGATGGTCGCATCAAGCGGAGCGCAAGGAGCGAACGTCCTCTTCACATGGCGGTTAGCCACGCCCCAAGTCACATGATAATACTTAACATGCTTGCTTTATCGTAGATACCAGGCAAAAAATGTCATGCCACAATAAGAAATAGCTAGACTGGCTGCACCAAAATGCCAGTCTAGCCACATAATAACAGACATCAAGTTGACGTTGCCCATAAATGCCAGTAAAACATGCCATGTGACTTAAGTAAACAATGCTCCAGTGCTCCCTAGGCCCCCAGCACCTTGCATGCCCACATAATCAAATTCATACCCACCTACGCACCAGTCACTCATACATACACTTTCTCTCACAGTCACTCACATGCGGACTCAGAACATCACACTGCATTCTCCACATGAGCACCTAGCCAGAACATTCACACAATAATATTCATACCCATTCACCCACAAGTCACTCACTGTGACGGATTGCCATTTGGCAAGTGTATAGAAGCATACTTTTTTTTAAATTAGTTTAATAAAATAATGCAGGTAATTCCATCTCTGAAAGGGTAATCCGCCGATAATTGGAGATTTGATTAATTACATGCCAGCTTCGAGCTGATGTAGACGCATTACATAATCTCAGATATGACAAGCATAGGTTCCTTAGTGCTTATCACTACACAGTATATATATACCGTTCTATCTTCAATCCCGCAAGGGACGAGAGTCTACTACGGATTAAGTACCGTATTTTAGAAGAAGGGCCTTGAAAATAACCACAAGGTTGAAACGTGTATCGACTGTGTATCTCAGGATTATACCTGTTTTCTACAATGCATTCTTTGTCAATCTGATTACTTTCTTCAAATGGGATCACCCAATTAATAACTTTCTTGAGACTTAAAACTCAGAGCGCGAGTCACCCTTTTCAGACTGGTTTCTTATGCACATACATATACACAGACACACAAAACACACAAACACACATTCATACCCACAGACACATATAATCATACCCATTCTCCCACCAGTCACTCACCCATATACCTACTGTTACATTTACTCACACTGCATTCTCCACACGGA